>NC_080836.1:60247976-60551007 GCF_030435755.1 Ochotona princeps | reverse complement strand
TACAGGCTGTCTCATTCTGGGATACTTTCTGGAAACACCACAGTGCCTAACAGCTCCACAGACTTGCAGAGAAAGATCTGTAAGGAATGTTACCTTGAAATTACATTCCAGGATAAAAGTATAAGGATCAAATGAAGTCACCAAAGAAATAATCTGATTATATGATCTTTAAATTAGAGAAAATACAAAATTAGAGAAAAACAGAGCAAATGAAATTTTGAGTTACTTCAGTAGCATATTCTGGACGTCAAAGTCCAGCTCTGACCTCGTTCTTTCTCCCTTGTTCTCTGCAGTCGAAGGCACCAGTGTCCAGCTAAAAACTCGAGTGGCAGCTTTGATCCTTCCTTTTATTTTAACCTTCCCCACCCGTGAAACCCACATCCACACAATCCCATCTAGTCAAGTTCTTACACATCCTATCTATTCTGCTCCCAAACGTCTTGACTGTGGCCATGTCTCTCCATTCCCACTACTGCCACTAAACTCCAAAAGCACACTCGCACCTCGCTGCACTGCGCAGGGTGCATTAGCAGTGCCCCCTGTACCATATTGGGTTCCTTTCAGTCTGCTGTCCATCCTTGATGTAGAATTGTGTTTCACAAGGACAGACCAAATCATTCAACCCCTACTTACGATCCTCTCTAGCTCCTTCATGTTCTCAGGTAACATTCAAACTCTCACATAGCCTACAATAGTTTTATAAGCTGCTCTCCTTCTCCACACTTCTCTGCTCTCATGTTACAGCACTATCTCACTTGCTTGGTTTTTTGTTTTTTTTTTTACCTTAATCATAAGATGTCTTTTCAATGTTTGCAATGTTCACCCCAGTAAGAACTGTTTATTCTTCGTAATCCTCTTTTTGTCCCTAGAGTCAGCTGCAGCCTCCCCACAGCCACCATGTCCAACCGCACTGTTTCCGTCTACACAACCTGTGTCCGCTTTGTATTCCTCAGCATAAATATTGCTTCCTCGTGAATGGAGACTCCCAGAGAGCATCAGGAGCCATTACTCTGTGATTTCATAGTACTTTATACTTTCATAATTTTAATTATTACTTTATTATAATTACATTTTGTTCTTTTCCTTGTATTAGTTTTGTGACGGTAGGGGCGTGCCTGTTCTTGCGTCACACTGTCACAGTGGGCTACAAGGCTTTGTAGGGTCTGCGTCCCCTTGTATACCTTCCTGCATTGAGCCCCTCAGCTCTTTCATTTCTGTTCTGCAGCCTCCTTGCTTGTTCTTGGCACGTCCTGGCTGTGGATTGGTGGCTGTGCTGCCCTTAACTATCAGGCACTGCCCCACCTTTGCACTCACTACTCCTTCCAGCAAGGACGTAACTCCCCAGTCTCTGTGTGACTGTCTGCCTTACCTGCTTCACGTTTGTATTACAATGCTGCGTTTGCCGTGGAGTCTTTTCAGGTCATTCCATCTCCCCATCCCTCATCTATCCCTGTCTCTGCTTTATTTTACTCCTGAAATCTGAATACTCTCCAACGTACTCTCCAACGTACTTTCACTGGTTTGTCCGTCTGCATCCCCGGGAATGTTGGTGCCAAGAGAGCTAGGGTGTTGATTTCTCTGCAGTTATGGTTTCAGGTGGAATTATTCATCCTGATCCTGTTCTTGTAACTCCATAGGATAATTCTTTTTTTTTTTTCCTATAGGATAATTCTTTTGGTCTTTTTCTATACAAATAGATTTGAATTTATGGGTGGAGGGTCTGCACCTAGAAAGTCCCCCTCTCCTTATGTCCTATGTCCATAATTAGTCCATTGTTTTTGGAAGAACACGGGACTCATAAATGAGAAGTGAAAATATGTTTTCCCATGAAAATATAAAAGCAGAAATTTAATTAGGGTCTTTGAGTATCAGCTCATTACAAATAAATTTCTTGAATATTAAGAAACCAGTTTTTATGAAACCAGAGCTACCAGTTTCTCTCTCTCTCTCTCTCTCTCCCCTGACTCTCTCCTCTTTCTTCCTCCCTCTCTCCTTTCCTTCCTTCTTTTTTCCTTTCTTTTTCTTTTCTTTTCTATTCTTTTCCTTTATTTTTCTTTTCCTCTTTTCCTTTCCTTTTCTTTCTAAGTCATAACCTGGAAAGCACTTAGAGTGATGTTCTCTTTACCTTTCTGGGGTTTGTTGAGATTCCACCCCCCTCCCACTCACCCCAGAGAATTCGCTTAAGTTTCTGGGGAAATTTTTACACTGAAGCCAGCACAGTTGCCTGGCAGTTTAGCTTGCATGATCATTTGAGTAGGAATGTAAGGTTTCTAGAGCCAACCCAGCCAAAGCATTTAGATGGAGCCCCATTTCTCAATCAGAAAATAAAGAGGAAGAAGCATGTTTAATGACTATAAAATGAGTGGGTTGACCTTTTGTAAAATCCAAATACCCGACAGTAATAACTCTAGAAGAAAACATCAGTCAACTTCACAATAAATAAAATTAATTCACAGTTCATGATTTTTCAGGGTGTTTAATTCAACCTCAGTTTTCAGAGTAACAAAAAGAGCACAAATACCACCTTTGATTTCAAAGAACTATTGTCTTAGAACTGTAAGTGCAGTTTCTGTGTGAATATATAATATACTGTTTCAGAGAAAACTGATAATGATCATTTATAATGCAGAATATAAGTGAAAGTAAATCTGGGACAGGCTCAAGGGAGGGAGAGGAAGTTAGATAGTAAACACCAAACAAGAGTTAGCTAGTATAAACAAAGCAAGAGTTAAATTAAAAGAATAAGTTGCTAGCATTACACACAAAGTGGAGAGAACTACATTTCACAAAATCCTACTAGGTATTATAAAGATAAAAAGAAGAAATAGGCTCCAATCCTCCAACTAAAAAGTAATTTAAAAGAAGAGAAAATTATGATTCTCATTTTAATCAGTATACATTTGTACAACTATTGAAATGTACAGTGTAGTACAAAGCTATGTATAACTATTGCAAATTAGAAAGTTGAACACAGAGAAAAAAAACACAGAGAAACCAAAAGTTAAACAGTTTGACTTACAGTTCAAAAGCATGAACTAATTGAAATCAAATTTCTTAAAACATATACCCCTGAATGCACCTGTGTGATCAAATATATTGATTTCTACATAAGAGAAAATTAAGCAACGTTTTTTTTTTTTTTTTAAGATTTATTCATTTCATTACAGCCAGATATACACAGAGGAGGAGAGACAGAGAGGAAGATCCTCCGTCCAATGATTCACTGCCCAAGTGAGCCGCAACGGGCCGGTGCGCGCCGATCTGAAGCCGGGAACCTGGAACCTCTTCCAGGGTCTCCCACACGGGTGCAGTGTCCCAATGTATTGGGCCGTCCTCAACTGCTTTCCCAGGCCACAAGCAGGGAGCTGGATGGGAAGTGGAGCTGCCGGGACCAGAACCGGCACCCATATGGGATCCCGGGGCTTTCAAGGCGAGGACTTTAGCCACTAGGCCACTCCGCCGGGCCCTAAGCGAGCTTTCTTTTTGTGATGAGAAACAATCTACTGTAGGTTATGAGCTACTCTGGGTATGTTCTTCCTGGTGCAGTGCAAGACCCCATACTCTCTTTTTATGCGAAATTTCATGTGGTTGTATTTGCAGCACTGTGCAAAGCCTTACAGTAAGCTTGTTTTGTGTTTTTTTTTTTTTAATCTTTATTTCCCTTTGGAGGTTGTAAACCAGGATAAGCAAAGTGTTGCACCACAGTCTTATATGAGAGAACTTCAAAACATCTCTGGAAATGCATATTATGAAGATTTCAAATTTTTGCACAAAACTAAACATCTTTGAATTGCATTTTTTCACAAATGTTTTGAAGTTTCTGAGTATCTTCTGACTTCGTATAATTTTGGCCTTATAGGACTGTTGTTGTTTTATTTTTTTCTTTTGATAATTTTTATGAGCTGAAAATGAAGAGATTTGCAGTAGTTATAGCTTGTTAATCCTTACAATTTTGACAGTTGCTGCTGTAAAACAATATATATTCCTTTGTTCTTACTAAAGCTCCTTTTCACAGTTGCTTGACTGACACTCATTACCATTTGGGAAAAGTTATTCAGAGAGAATATACTAACAGCTTATGAATTTGCTTTCTATTTTTTTTTTAAAAAAAGAAGTTTTGTATACTCAGCAAACAGGGAATTGTGCTACAAGGAACTGAAATTTTCCGTTAAAAACGTTGTAACCCTAAGATGTTGCAATGTATTCTATAGATAGTAGGTTTTATATCACAGAGAGAACAGCCACCACGTTAATCCTATAATAATGTTTCAAACATCACTATGCCAGATGGGCTATCAGAAGAAATATGTGAGATGTTTTTCAAAAGCCAATTAATTTTTTATGGATTTCATACACAGATCTAAGAATATGTCTTCTCTCTTCGACAAGATAGAACCGAACAACCACTTTTCAGTTCTTATGTCATGTTCAGAGTGATTTTCATTCGTAGGCAGCCTCTGACAAGCCCAAGGAGTTCACAGCCCTGAAGATAGACAGCTCATCAGACACTATCTCGGGGGTCTGCTAGGATCTGAGTCATGTGGCCACAGAAGTTGTTCTTCAACATAATCCTCTTCTGGATTTCTGGGTGGCAAACATTCTCTCTCAGTAAGAGGTAAACTTCACTTCCTATAGATTATCTAGTTAACCAAAAACAAAAGTCACAAGAAATGTGACTGTGAGAAATTTTCAAATCTGATTACAGGTGTGGTGCTCTTTTAGCTCCACATAATTTATTTCACAAATACACAAATCTTTCCAGGAGTTCAACATCATTTTCTGGCCTGAATATAGCATAAATAAATCAATGTATTGACACTGGACCTAAGTCCCTCACTGAAAAATTATTCCAAAAATACAACTATATTCATTTTATCTTAAAAAATTTCAAAGTTTTTACTGAAAGTCTTTCCACTGAAACAGAGGCAGTAAACTACTTCGGTGGTGGATAGAGTTTTCATTTCTTTGATTATTTTTTGCTTTCAAGGATTACTCTTTTTTAAGGAAAATTTATTTTTAGTTCACTCAGAATAAAGAATTAGTTGCAAAGGCAGGAGCTATTCTTCAAGTACCACTAAAATTGCAATTTTATAGCACTATGTGCCTTGTGTTGAAGGCAAGTTAGCATGTGTAACAATTCTTTCTTGCCAGTGCCCAAGGCTGCTGGAAATACCATAAGTCATGCTAGCACACTGTTTAGCTTGGAAAAATTGAATCAGGTTCTGCCTCCCCTCATGGTTCAACTCTTTTACCCTTTTCAGGATGTCTCTGTTTTATCCCATGGCCTTCCTGGCTTTTATGGTATGTTTTGTCTCAGATGCTGTTGATGACTCATTTAGAACTAATTGGAACTTACCATTGCATCGTGTTTGCTGTTCAGACATTCGGCTGGCAGTACCTGACTTCAGTTCAGAGCTCTCTGCCTAGTTACGTAGGAGAGGACTTTAATGACCAATGGAAATCACTGTATGCATACCCTAGCTCCCCGACGTTCAAGAGGAACAGTTTTGAGTCATGAATTCTATAATGGCACTGTGGTTTCTCCAGAAGTATGAAGCACCAGTTGTCCATAGTAAATTACCTAGGAGCACATCTTTTAGTAACTAAATTCACTGTCCTAGGTCACTTCTTCACTCGCTACCTATGTTTCTTGTGATACCATCTCAAATAACCACTTGCACTTTTAGCCTAGGATTTGCTTTCCCAAAGTCCAAACCGAGATGCTCCCACTGCTTTCAGCCTACGTTTGAGTGGTGCCACACCCTGTGTAGAAGTGGGCATATAGCCTAGTGAAATACCACGGTTTGATTCCAGGCACCAGCTCAACTTTCCACCTTCCTGCTTACAGACCTGAGAGAAAGCAGTAGGGGGCTGAAGAAGCTGGTAGGTTTCTGTCACCTTCCTGGAAAATTTGATTACATTTCCAACTTCTGGTCTGACTTTGACCCAGTTTTGGTAATTTGTGAAACCGGTGATAGGAGTGCTCCGTGTGTGTGTGCATGTGTATGTGTGTGTATGCCTTTCAAATAAAAATAGACAGCTCTTTTGAAATAGTAACAAACTAGACAAATAGATAATCCCAAATCTACTATTTTGTTTAAAGTTTGGAATTATTTATCATATTTTTGTTTGAATAGCATAATCTCACATTCAATACATAGTTGTCTTATTGTATCTTTCTAAATATATTGATGTCAATGTGCTAATAACCTGCAAATCTGTGTCTTTGCGGCATAGGCCTCTTTCAAGTAGACCTCAGTTTATCATGGCATCTACTTGTTATCTGAATATACCCACACCCACCAAGTTGAGTAATCTTTAGCACAATCAACTTCTTATTTACTCTCCCTTACTCCTTGGTTTCAGTGTACTGTTCACTCAATACTTAGGTAAGAACCAGTTAACTATCCTCATTTAATCCACTATCAAATGTTTTCAGCTGCCATTGATAAGCAACTGGATTTACAGCAACTTTAGTATTGTTTTGGGCCCGTCACAATAGCCTAGTGGCTAAATCCTCATCTTGCATTCACCAGGATCACTTCTAGGTGCCAGTTCATACCCCAGTTGCTCCACTCCCCATTAAGGCTCCTGCTTGTGGCCTGGAAATGCAATAGAGGATGGCCCAAAATTTTGAGACCCTACACCCAGATGGGAGACCTGAAAGATGCTCCTGGCTCCTGACTCCTGGCTTCAGGTGCGTTCAGCTCTGGCCAGGCTCAGTCCCAAATGTTGCATTTACTTGGGGAGTAAATCAGAGGATGGAAGATCCTTCTGTGTCTCTTCTCTCTGTATATCTGCCTTTACAATAAGAATAAATAAATCTTATATATATATTCTTTATTTATCTCATGTCACAAGTGAGTTTGAGGTAAGTAGTTATGTTGTTGATTCATTAGCCTAAAAATGTTCAATAATATTTCCACAATTCACCTGATGTTCCCCAATGCCATCCAGACAAAGCTGCATCATGTTCAATACAATACTAGAAGTCTTAGCAAGAGCTATTGGATAACAGAAAGAAATAAAATGTACTGAAATTAGAAAGAAGGCAGAAAAAATACCCATGTTTATAGATGATGTGATTTTATATGTAGACTAACCTAAACACTGCAACAAAAAATGTTGAGATCAGTAAAGTTACAGAATATGAGATCACCACTTAAAAACTCAGTTTTTATACTCCAATATTGTATGAGTTATTTAATCCGCGTTTTATGATTTTCATTGTGGAGCCCTTTCATTTTTTGGTTAAGTTTATTCCTACATAGTCAATATTTTAGCTGTTGTGAAATTGTTTCCTTAATTTTCCTTTCATCAAGATCACTATTGTATATTTTCTGAGCAAACAGGAGCAGAGAGTTCCAAGGCACCAATAACAAAGTGATGACAAAGAAAGGGAAATTTCAGTAACCCTTGCTTGATCAGTACACATTGTATGCAGATGTTGAAATGTCATGCTCTATTGCCAGAAATATGTACAATTGTTTTACATCAAAACATTTTTAGTGTTTTTAAAAGGTGAAGTTTTAAAAGGACATTTTCATATTGCTGTTAATCACAGTAGTGAGAAATCAAAGCTTCTCTAAATATCTGTGACACAAAAACAAACAAGCAATGGCAAAACAAGGTCAGTAAGAGTATGGACTCTGGATTTGTCCATTGAGAGCATGCAGTTTGTATTCCTCCACCCCAATACACACACACACACACACACACACACACACACACTCCTACATACAGCCTCACTCCTCAAGATCAGCTCTGTGACCTAGTTAGGCTAATCTCATCATACAAATTTCTTCCTATGTATCATATACATCATGATAATGCAGAACTCAAGATTTTATTATTACAAAGATCAAAATAGTTAATTCTCATAATTCTAAGTTAGTGCATAGATTAATTCCTGGCACATGGTAAACTTGGTTTTTAAAATAAATAAATAAGGCAACTGTACTTTCTGTCCCTGTAGAACAAATATTCTAGGTCAGTGCTGTCTAATAGAAATATAAGGTGAGCCAAAAATGTAATTGAAATTTTTAGCTGTGCTTGCATTGTAAACAAAAGCAATGTTGATAATTTATTTAAATATACTTTAAGATACCATTTTTTAACCTGGAATTATTTTAAAAGATTATGTTTGCTAAGTCTCCCAAATCCTGAGCATCCTTTATTCTTACAACACCTATCAATTCAGAGACTTAAACTTCATTTATACTCTTTATCTAGACTTAATAAATTTACCGTTAAAAGAGTAGCAGCCAAGTTGTTCAATTCTGTAACATCAGTTATAATAATTGATTCAGATATTAGTTTTAAAGTTAAATGTAATACAAGTAAACAAAATTACTTGTTCATTTTCCTGGTGACACTAGTTCTATTACAGGTCTAAGGAATTAAATATTGGCTAGCCGAGGATTAGAGGAACGAGATCCTAAGTAAGCAGACAGTTACAGAGTGTGGATATGTGCTACACTTGAACGGGGTACAAGTACTTGCTAGGGAGCCTCATCCAAATTGGCAGAGAAAGCTTATCAAGAAAGCATTCTTGGAAAAATTGGATTGGAAGTAGAGTATCTGAGATTGAACCTGGCACCGTGACGTGCCAGCATCCCACGGTATGGGAAAATGTCCACTCCAGCGACTCCATGTCTGAATATATATACTCAAAAGAATTTGAAAGCTGGATCTTGAGGAAATTTTTGTTCAGCACGCTTCATAATTAAACTGTGGAAGTAACCAGTGGACAAAATAATGAATAAGCAAATTGTTACATGTATATACAATGGAATATTATACACTTTTAAGAATGAAAATTTAGTCATGTGTTCTAACATAGATGAAGCCTGTGGACATTAGGCTAAGTGAAATAAACCAATGACAAAAAGACAATATTGCTGATTCCCCTCATGTGATATATCTCAAATAGACTAATTCATAGTGACAGAGGAAAGAATCCTGGCTGTCTGGGCCTAGGAGAAGGGAAATGTGAACTTACTGTTTTAGGAATACAGAATTCCAGCTTTGCAATATGAAAAGTATTGTGGAGATGAATAGTGGCGAAATTGTAGAACAACATGAATATATTTCATATTGTTGAATTATGCATTTAAATAGCTAATATGATACATATGAATTTTAGCAGAATCTCAAAAGCATTGGCTGGGTATCAAGTTAAAAGAGGAAGTGCTGTGACACAGACAGGTTATACAGATGGGAGCTGATATGGGATAGGAGAAAAATGGACAGGGAAATGTGTTGATTTCAGGAATATTGGGATACAATTAATGACAGTTAATTTCAATTTGATTCAGTCAAGTGAGGGAGAGTCAGAAACAGTCTATATTTGTGTAAACAACTGGAATGTGATGACATTCAATGAGTTAGAGGAGCCTTGGAATTGGCAGTAGTTAGGGGTTGGGGAAGAAGAGGTTACCTTCAGACACAATGACTTTGACCTCATGGATGTTCTTGCAGGGAATGACAGGGAAATACTCCAGTAAGGAGGTGGGAGTAAAGTCATGAGTTCTGCAGACAGATCTTAGGACCACTCTTGCATTGAGGGAAATTTAACTGTCGGAGTGGGTGATCACCAAGGTATACCATGAATATTTCTAATTTGTCTGCCAGCACATTCACTTTGATTTCTCTTGAGTGGTTTAGGTTTATACTTATCTACCAGTTGTCTGTATGATGTGGAGGAACTCTACAGAAATCTGGTCCCAAGATAAATGTGTAATCCAGGTCTACGTAACATAGAAGATCACATATGCCTGATCACTGAGACTAGGGTGTAAGAGGTGTCAGCTTAAAGGAATAAAATAAGCACTAATGTGGCAACCTGTCCCAGAACTACTTACTTAAAAGCAGAGTTCTTTTTATAACGCTTATGCACCGATTCCAGCCATGTCTGAAGCAAGATCAAACACTGGACAGTTTAATTATGTGATCCAATTGAGTGCCTTTTTTTGAACTGTCAGTTTCAACTGAGTTTTCTCCATTGCCATCGTAATGAATATAAGTAGTTTTGGCTTTGCATGATACCATAGAACCATAAAAATGACTTGGCAAATTGAATCAATGTAGCATTATCTTGATGGTCTGTGGGGGAAAATGTACTTTAAAATTTTTATCACAACATTAAAATTTTCTTATTACTGGAAAATGAAAAAGCAATGAAGCTGATACTTATTTCACTGAAATTATAAACATTAGACAATGAGTATTAAAGTGTTTTATTCTGAGGTTAGCATTGTAGCTCAGCGTGTTAAGCCACCAGTTGAGACAGGAGCCCATATCAAAGTCACAGTTTAAGTCCTGGATGCTCCAGCTCCCTGCTAATGCACCCAGGAAGGCAATGGAGGATGGCCAAGTTCCAGAGCCCCTGAAACCCATCTGGGAGACCAGGATTTTTTCTGGGCTCCTATTGTTGGCCTGACCTAGTACCATGTATTGTGGCCTTTTGGGGAGTGAATCAGTGCAGATATCCTCTCTCCCACTCTCTCTCTCTCTTTCTCTCTCTTTCTCCTTTCCTCCCTCCCTTCCTCCCTCCCTATCTCTGTATGACTTTTTTATTCCACATTTGTTAAAATTATCTTCTACCTCTATGAGCAATACATTTTCTTCATAGTGCAAACAAATTGGGATTTCTTTATCCTACAGTATTTAAACTTTTTTGAGCTATGCATTGAACAGTTTACACAAACTAGGCAGGATTTATTCAAACTGTTAGGTCTTTCATGTTTCAAGTAACTTACATAGTATGTTCTTGGAACAATAGTTTTATTTACCCTCCATCCTGCATCATTCCAATTTTTGTTACTATAGTTAAATACTTGTGACTGGATAACTTTATAAACAATTATGATTTACTTCAGCTTATGGGCTCTGGAAGTGGAAGGTCTAGAGAACTCATCTGGTGATGATCTTGCTGCAAAGCGCAGAGGTAACACATAGTTTTATATGGCAAGAGAGGGTGAGCATGCATGTCTGTTATTTTTCCCCTGCTTCTTTTAAAATCACCAGAATTGAATCATGGAGTTCTACTCAATTAATCCTGATTACCTCCCATTGGTCCCACATTTTTTAAAAAATTTATTTATTTTTATTGCAAAGTCAGATATACAGAGAGGAGGAGAAACAGAGAGGAAGATCTTCCGTCCAGTGATTCATTCCCCAAGTGACCGCAATGGCTAGTGCTGCACCAATCCGAAGCCAGGAGCCAGGAATCTCTTCCAGGTCTCCCGTGCGGGTGCAGGGTCCCAAGGCATTGGGCCATCCTCGACTGCTTTCCCAGGCCCAAGCAGGGAGCTGGATGGGAAGTGGAGCTGCCGGGATTAAAACTGGTGCCCATCTGGGTTCCAGGTGTGTTCAAGATGATGGCTTTGGCCGCTAGGCTACCACGCTGAGCCCCACAGGTCCCACATTTAAAAACTAGTTATATTTTTTTCTATTCTATTAATACTATTTCCAGGATTTTAAATTATGTCATTTGGGGATAACAAACCATATTCAAATCACATCATTTTCCTCTTCAATTAAATTTATTAAATCAAATTACAAAAATTTAGGATGAAAATGCCACATAATCATCTCAGTCAGAAGTGTATAAAATGAAGAAATTGCTTTTACTTTGGAAGAAATATCTTAATTTCTTCTAATTTAATGAATCCTACGAACCTTCAGGACCCTAAGTTTTTCTTGGGTTTACTTCCTATCCCTTGAAAGTGATGGACTTTCTACATGCAACAAGAAGGTCTACCATGTTCTAGTTCAGTATCATTCAGTATAATGCCTTTAATACAGTGGACAGGGCCCAGTGTGGTAGCCTAGCAGCTAAAGTCCTCACCTTGCATGCACCGGGATCCCATATGGGCACTGGTTCTAGTCCCAGCCAACTCCCTGCTTCCCATCCAACTCCCTGCTTGTGGCCTGAGAAAGCAGTCAAGGATGGCCCAAATCCTTGGGATTCGGCTGCTTGGGCTCCTGGCTTCAGATAAGCGCAGCTCCGGCCATTGTGGCCATTTGGTGAGTGAATCAGCAGACAGAAGATCTTCCTTTCTGTTTCTCCTCCTTTCTATATTTATCTGACTTTCCAATAAAGACAAATAAATCTTTTAAAAACAGTAGGTATAGTTGGAAAGAAAAAGGGCAGAGAAGTACAGAATGCACTTGATGGATCATGGGAAAGTGTGACCAGTGGCAGAACAAAAATTTGCAGGGGTATGTAAAAAGTTGAGAGATCACAGAAAACACCTGGGTCTATTTCGTAATTTTGGCAACACTGATTTAATCTGTCTTATCAAATAAAACTCTTTTCAAAGGGAAAAAAAGCAGCTGTGTAGAGGGTCCTATAGTAACGAATAGTGAGGAAAGAATTTAACCCACATCAGAAACTGTTGGTGTCTGGTGTCACAAATTCTCTTCTTTCAGAAAAAGTTCTTATTTGTATTTTAGGGAGTTACAAGAGAAGTTGGGGATGAGAGAGAGAGAGAGAGAGAGAGATCTTCAATCTGTTGGTTCATTGCCCAGATGTCTGCAAATGCCAGAGCTGAGCTGATTAGAAGCCAGGAGCCAGGAGTGTCTTCTGGATTTCCCATCTGGATGCAGGGTCCCAAGGAAATGAGCTGTCCTCTACTGCTTTTCGGGGCCACAAGTAGGGAGGTGAATGAAAAGTGGTGGGGACTTTGGGCCCGGCAGAGTGGCCTAGTGGCTAAAGTCCTCGCCTTGAAAGCCCCGGAATCCCATATGGGCACCGGTTCTAATCCCGGCAGCTACACTTCCCGTCCAGCTCCCTGCTTGTGGCCTGGGAAAGCAGTTGAGGACGGTCCAAAGCTTTGGGACCCTGCACCCACGTGGGAGACCTGGAAGAGGTTACCACGCGGCTCACTTCGGGAGTGAATCATCGGATGGAAGATCTTCCTCTCTGTCTCTCCTCCTCTCTGTATATCTGACTTTGTAATAAAATAAATAAATCTTAAAAAAAAAAAAAGAAAAGTAGTGAGGACTCAAGCTGGCACCTCTACGGGATGCTGGTCATGGAAGACAGAGACTATTTCAAGGCAGTGACCCTGACAGATTCTCTTCTTATGATAGGCTGCTAGAAGTGGTCAATTTCACCCTGCAATGGCTTCTGTCATTTGCATTTCTCCCCTCTGTGCTTTTGTGATACTTTTCTCCCAGGACCAACTTGCTTGCCCAGGCAGAGGATAAATCAATGAGTGTGGTTAAGAGAAAAGTCTCAGAATATCAGACCATCTCATCAAGGAGCATATATCTCACAGGAAAAGAATCTATGGGATATTATTCAATAACTGGGGAATTTATTTTTAAACATCTAGAGTTTTTGCAAGCTTATCTTTTGTTATAACATCATTTTCTGTAAAACGCCTGAAGCCTAGGCACATTTTTGTGTCACATATGTTTGTGTGTGTGTAACTATTTATGTTTATTTATTATTAGTCTAACCTCATCATCAGATTGTTCTGTTTGGGCACCAAAAGTGGCTTGTCACTGAGTGAAAGTAATTTCCCATGGCAGGTGCTCTCAGCAGGTGGCTGTTCATGGTACCTGCATAAGAGAGGTAGACTTAGGCAGAGATTTTATTTTAATATGAAATCTGTTACTTCAGCCTGAGCCACCACTGGGTGATGTGCCAACATTCATGTCTGCAGCATGATTTATTATGTGAAAATACCACAGAACTAATCAGTGGAGTTACTAATTAATACAAATCTGCATTTTTTGCATAAGCAATTAGTGCAAGGAGAGAGCAGTGAAAGAGGAAGTTCAACTCCTTTAATCTCAGAGCCTATTCAAGCAGAAAGACCCACCAGGGCCAAACTCTGAGATCTACATTTGAAATTTTCCCACTTTGATTAGTTAAAGACATAAAAGGTCACATTATCAATATTTAATTCAAGTGGAAATGCGTTTCTTAAAAAGGAAAGAAAACATTTTATTGAAAGAAGGTGAGGCTCTAGGGGGTGTGTTTTTTGAATAAAAATCAATTGCATTTTCCATGATAGTCAAGTCTGAAAAACACTTGATAAGTATTTTGTTGATAATAATGACATTTAAAAATTACAACGTGTGTGTGTGAAGAGGCATACTGCATTTTCTAATATGTTTACATTGCCAAGCAAACGTCCTCTTCTCAGTCACCTCTCTACTAGATTTTTTTCCCTATATATTTTGGATGTCATGCTTTTATGTCATTTTAAAATTTGGTGTGATTTAGAAAATTGTGTGTCTCAACAAATGTGAGAAAATAGTTATATTTAATTTCCACAGGCATGTTTTCCGCTTGAGAGAAATTGTGTAGGTGTAGAATAAGTGGAAAGTTGATAGGATAATAAATAATGGGGAAAGATTTATATTCTCAGCATAAGTTATGTTCTATAAAATAAAAGCAAATTAAAAGCATTATAGAGACATTTTATTTCCGTGAACAGCCAATAATTCACTTTGGTTTTGATATTTTGTGTCAAATAAATGCAAATGTTAAACTAATAACTATCTTTTTTTAAGCTAGTCAATGCTTGTTTCTTAACCTTTTTTCTGACTCAAATTATTTGAAGCTCTTCTCCCACCCCTAAATCTAGACATTCAATTGTCCCGGGCATTTGTTTTGAAAAGCAAACTAAGCAGATGCAGGAGTAACATGGTTCTACTACTGAACGTTCAAACATGGTTTCCAACAGTTTTAGGAAAGAAACTGGACCAGACTATTCAGACTCAATGCTGAATTCAGAGCCAGCGAATGGGAGTTGTCCACGGTGCTGATACCGTGAAGTGGCTGCGTGCATTTGTGGATTGCTTCTGTTCTATCCTTGCCTTTAGGAACTGCGACAGGGTTTTCTCTACAACCCCTGCAGCTGCCATTGTTCAGGCACCGCTCAGGAGCCATCGATGTAAGTAAGCTGTCCACTCTCGTGGCTACACCCAGCTACCAGGGATTTTTGTTTATTTCTTTCTGTTAAGCAAAGGTTGGCAAACACCGGGTGCTGTCAGTTCCAGGTTCCTGCAGTTCCCTTTTAAATCAGTCCCCGGCAAACAGGTACACACTCTCTGTTTGTGCTCCTCACATCCGTGTAGGTGGACCCAGAGCACCCACTCACTCAGGCCCACTGTTACACATTCAAGCATGTATACACACACTCATTACAGGCTCCTGTCCACATGCACACCAACACTTCTTCACAGTCTCATGCACGCTTACACACTCAGATCCACATGTCCTTGTACACTCAAGCACAATCACTTGCACACTACCATCTGCGCACACGGGGCTAGTTGGCACACAAGGCCTTGGGCAACCGTGCCCGTGACCCCAGATCGGTGAGCATTCTCCCACTACGTGGAGTTTGTTGTTGCTTCTGCAAGCTGTGTGTTTTAAGCGAAGTCTATCCTGATAGGGAATCTAGACGAAATCCCTAGGCAAAGGCACCAGGAGGGAAGCCACCAAGGCCTCCTGGGGGCAAAAGGATGTAAATAATAAATAAAAGGGCCCAGGCAGGCCAAGCTGGGGCAGCCAGGCACTAAATCATTCTGCAAATCACAGCCGCGTTGTGCTGCTTCCAATAGCTCTAAGCGATTTGTGGGGCTGGGGGTTGAAATCAATTTTTTTCGTTCTCTCGCAGGTGCAATATGAATCAATTATCTTAATTAAGATTATGCCGCAAGCCCAGGAGATTTGGGGTAGACGGGTTTTGTGCTCGGGGCGATGGCGAGGCATTTTAATAGCGTTTCTTTTGCTTCTGGCTTCCCCCTGCCGCCCTCCTGTCGAGACTGGGAGCTTCAGTCTCTGGCCAGGACCTGAGAGTCCAACTCCCAGGAGGCAGAGACGAAAAGCCCCGCGCCCTGCCAGCGGGCTGTGTTCTTAACTCCTGGGTCTCCTAAGTGACTCCAGCTACTGAGTTTAGCAGGGACCCACGATTTTCAACCTTGAGCTCTGTGGCCCCTGCGCCATGCGATCTGGCGGTTTCTCCAGCACCCGTCCCCACCCTGGCCTCCCGTGCCTGGAACGCGCCCAGGCCGGGTGGGGCGGGTCGGGGGAGGAGGGGAACCTTTCAGGGCGGGGTAGGACGCGGGCACCGCCTGAGGTCTGTGGGGCCGTCCTAGCCACACTTGATCCTTCCATTGAACTGCGAAAACTCGCTTTGCGAGAGCAAGCATCTGCTTTTCTGAGAAACAGGTCACCGCCGGGGACGCCGGCCTGGCCCCTGCTCTTATCTAGGCCCAGAGAATGCATCGTCTTCTCCCCCACCCCCCTGCAACCAATGCCGCCAGCCACACGCTTCCCACTCCCTACAACCAGGCCACACGCCGCCACCCCCCACCTTCTCCTCGCGTCCCCTCCCTCCTCCTCTGCCCCGCACAGGCCACGCTCTCTCTGTCCCCAGCCCGGCCACGCGCCCCTCGTGCCCCCTACCCGCAGGCGCTCCGGCTGCCGGTGTAACGGTCAGGACGCTCGGCCCGCGCCACGCGCTCGAAGCAGGGACCCGGGGGGCGGAGGGGGGCGGGGACGGCAGATTTGGGGCATTGCTCGAGGGCAGTGAGTCATGAAAGCGGCTTTTGTTGCCTGCGCGTGCGGTTCGCGTGCCGCTCGGCAGCCTGCAGCGCCCAGTGGGGACCTGAACTGAGGGGACACAGCTAACTCGCAGCGTGGGGAGAGGAAAGAGAACTTAGGAACCGAGGTGGCGCCGGGGCGGTTGGGGGTTGGGGGAGGTGAGGAGGAGGAAGAGGAGGATGCTACCAGCGAAGCAGGGCTGAGGAGAGAATGAGGAAGGCGGGCAAGGCGATGCTGCGCGGCCGGGCCGACAGAGACCGTCCCTGACGCTGTGGCCCACGTAGTCCCTGGCTGTCTTCTCGCAGCATTTCGCCCTCCCGCTCCAGTTGTTCCGATCCACTTTCGGGCCGCCTTCTCCCTCCCTCGCACCCAAGACATAAAGCATCTTTATCCCAGCTGGGTTTTGATCTTCCCTCTTCCAGGTCTTAATACCTGGCCTTGACTTCCCCGAGCCCCGCCAACGCTTGCTAAATGCATGGTCCCCCTTCTCCATGCAGAGGCGGGTCCACAGTTAGGTACAGTGGGCTGAGGAACCCCAGGAGAACCACAGTGGATCCGAACCCCGGCCCAATCCCTGGAAACACTGAGAGAAGCATATTCCTTTGTACAAATCCCCAGGCCTGAGCGTTAAGATGCGTGGTCGGATTAGAGGTGAATTTATCAGAGGGAGAGGGAGGAAACAGATCTAATAATTCCTGCACTTGACACATTTGAATCTCATCTGGCAGAACACCAGGGCTTTTCTCTTGCCCGGGGAACATCTGGCTCCTCCACAATTCTTCTGTAGTCCACAGGATATCAGAAACCAAGGACGTTTTTGCTTCCCAAACCAGGGTGGGGGTGGAAGGATGGGAGAGGCGGCTTGCTGTTGAGATCTCAAGGCCCCTGTTGGGTCTTTGGGACAACTAGGGAGCTCTCTCCTTGGTTACCCCAAATGTCCCCACCAGAAAGCGCCCAACCGAACTGCTCATCCCGGGGCACCCTGTGCTGGGGTCATGGAGAGCCACAGCTCAGAGCAGGCCTTGCCATCTGCATTCTGGGCTCCGCACTCGCCTGGCCAGCCCCTGTGGGTAGGTATGTCCCTCAGGAGTTAACCAGGCACTGAAGAAAGGAGCAGCATGGCAATGAACATTGGAACCAGGCTCCTGGGTGAAGCCTTTGGTAATGCTTCTGCCCCGAAAACTCAGACTGCTTTCTGCTTGGCTTCAGCCATCAGTTGGGTCGCATAGCTCCTTTCTTTTGGATTTGTGCTGGATCAGAAAAATGGCTTTGCTGCCTCCCATAAACTGTAGATCTTGTTAAAATTTTTCAATCCCAGCTCCTTCTCAAACTCACCCTGACACTGTTTGCAAACTCTGGGGACCAGTGTTGGGCAACTGCCTTTCAAAATTGAACTAGATCACATTCATTGCAAAGGGCTTTGGGATTAGCAAGGAATAGGAAGATAATGGAGGATTAGGAAAAATGCTGCAGAAGACTAGTGCAGGAGGAGGGAACGCCAACTTCTTTTTTATGTGTCATTCTAGAACACGCCTTACTTGGAAAGAATTAAAGAGTCTTTGTTTAGTCACAAAAGTGGCTCTTAGGGCACTAGCTGACATTTGACCGTGACTTAATGCTTGAGTGCTGAGGTGGAGGCTCCTGTCAATTCAGAGGCTTGGAGGCTTGAAGCTGGGAAGCCACCAAGCCTTTTCAGGGGATGCCTTGCTTAGAGAGGGAGAAGAACCATTCAGCACATGCCAGTTGCATGTTCTCTTTGAGGGACCTTGCCGCACCAAATCCCTCTTTACAGAATATAGATTGGAGACCAAGGAGACATGCAGGGTGTTCCTTGGACTGGTAGGGTGAAGGCACCCAGGAGCCTTAGCTAAAAGGCAGAGCTCAAGCATTAGAAACGCCCCAGGCTACCATGGCAGAACCAACGAGCACTAAAGTTGGGATCCAATAGGAACTAGGTCACTTTTTACCGTAAGGCCGCTGCGGGTGATGCTGGAGGTAAACAGAATGAGCAGTTCTCCAGGGAAAAGGTGCCCCTAGCTGAGGGTCAGGGCACCCATGTGTGAACAGATGGTTGGGAGTGGAGTGGTAGGTATACCATTTTTATGCTGGATGGGTTGCAATGGTGTGATCTGCTTAAAGAAACTGAGGAGTTAGTCTCAATGCTGTGTTCTCTTCTTACATGTCACATCTTTGCCTGGAGGTGCTGAGGGAGATTAGAAGCCACTCCTTGGCGCCAAAGTACAAAGCTTCTGCCAAGGGGGAAGAAGCCTGGAGATGAGAGGGCAGGGAGCCCTGATGCCCAGAGACCAGAGCCAGGACTCCTCCCGGCGCCCCTCAGCACCGCCCTCCCGCCCCGCTTCTGCCCCTCTCGCCGGAGCCAACTCACAGCACTTGCTTTAACCTAGACCCAGTCTTCCCTAGGTTTCTCTCTCCTTTCCCTCAAGTTTCCCCACCCCCCACCACGCCGTGCCCCCCTCTCCCTTCTGCCGCCTGAAAGGGTTAATCTCTCCTGCGGGTAAAAACAGGTCCGCGGAGTGTCTAACTGGCGACAGATGGGCCACTTTCTTCTGGCCACAAAGGGGCCGGAATGGAGCGCTCCGCGGCATACAAATGGGCAGGTCACGTGCTTCCCGGCTCTTGGCTGGACCGGGAAGACCATATGGCGCATGCCGGGGAGGAAGGAGAAGGGGCGGGGGAGGGTGAGGGGTGGGGGTTGAGGGGAGGGATTGTCAGAGGAGGGCGGGAGAAGAGCCTGGCTGAGCGGGAGCAGGGAGGAGAGGTGGGCAGAGGGAGCGCGCAGCTTGGGCGCGTGCGCAATGCCCGGTGCGGGGGACCTGCTCTGGGCTCAGCCGGTGGCCCCGCCCGCGCTCAGCATCACTATCCCCGCTATATAACCTGGGCACCCGCGCGGCCGGGACAGGAGGAATTCGCCCACGCAGAAGACGCTGCTTCCAGGGGCCAGAGGGTTATGAGACCGTCACCGCTCAGGATCTACTAACAGGTAATTTCAAGCTTTTGCTTTTTTGCCCAAGAGTCAACCGAAGTGATTGAGGAGCGAATGCACCTACAGACCCCGTGTGTGAGCCTTTGCGAGCGTGTCTAAACCAGGATCCCTCCCCGGAATTACCCTCCAAATATTTATACACAAAGGGTCTTAGCACCAGTACTGCTTGATGCTTTCTCATTAAAAAATTTTTTAAACGTTTTGAGAGTTATTTTAGATAGTGTGAGAGCTTTTAGGATTTTTGCTTTTTGTCTAAATACACAGAAACTATGATACACCCTTTGGCTAGTGATGATTTTGAAGTCCTAAGGGCAAATAGCTGCTTCACTTTCTTACTTGCGGGGGGTGGGGGGGAAAGGGCAGCTAATCTTTCGGAGATTAATTTTGTGTGAATGTATTTTTTGCATATTCACAGTATAGCTATTTTCCCCTGTATTTGAAGAGCCTTGAATACCTTGATTATATTAACCCTGAGAAAAAAATCAATCTGGTTTGGAAACAGCATTGTTAAAAGTGGTAGGAGGAGGGAGGGAGCGGAGAAAGAGGGACCAACTTCTGCTACCTGTTACTGGTCCAGGGGCGGCCAAACCCCCAGTAAATACTGCGGGAGCCAGAAATTCAGTTGTTTGACTAAAGGCTTTTTATTTTCCTTACTGGAAGCTGGCAACTTCGCCATTGCCAATCGCTGACCATTGCAATTACTCAATCTTTTAAAGGAAGGTTTGAGGAGAACTTTGAAAAGCCCCAATAAAGAGTGGGCGGCCCTTTCAATGGGTTGTTTATTAGAGAGGAGCTTTCCGCACCTGATCCCCAGCGCATGGAGAGCGCTCGGCGCCTCGCCCCAAGCCTTCTCAGCCCAGATAGCGCTTTTGTACTAGGTGAAAACTCCGTGGAGAGTGAGCGAGAGGAAGCAAGAAAAGCAGGGCGCGGGAGGACTGGGAAGCTCCTGCGGGTTTCTGTGGCCAAGCGTTTCATTGAGGGTGAAGCGACTTGGTGCGCACTGGTTTTCCCCTCCATCCATTTGCGCCTCAATCACAATCCTCTTAAAAATCTGCTGCCACTGTTAAATTGCGTAATGACGCTTTACCTTAAACTGCTAAGTACCCAGAAAACTGGGACAGAGATGGGAGCACGCTGATTTTTTCAAATTCATCATTTTCTTTTTTGTGTGAAGTTGTGACTTTGACCGCATGCAGATAATGGAGTCGCGAAGGTACACTCAGGTCCATACACAACCGTGCCACCAGCACAGCCAGATTAACTACCAAGATACACACACCTGCGAAAGCAGTGTCCATATACTCATTTGCAAGCTCCCATCCTCACCCTGCAACCCCATCCTGGTTCCTTTTCTACTTACCAGCGGGGCACAAGCACCGCTATCAAGCACCTTGTAGCACTTATTCCCAGGGGCATTTATCTGGTAACAAACGGGTACTTCTCGTCACACGCCTTTGTATGGGGGAGAGAGTGGGAGCTAAAAGTATGGCTTTTGAGTGCGTTTTTTTTTCTCTCTCTCTTTTTTTCTTTCTGTTTGTTCTTCTCCCTTGTTGAATGTAGGAAACCAAGACATGACCAAATCTTTTAGCGAGAGTGGGCTGATGGGGGAGCCTCAGCCCCAAGGACCTCCAAGCTGGACAGACGAATGTCTCAGTTCTCAGGATGAGGAGCACGAGACAGACAAGAAGGAGGAGGAGCTCGAAGCCATGAATGCAGAGGAGGACTCGCTAAGGAATGGGGGAGAGGAGGAGGAGGAGGACGAGGACCTGGAAGAAGAGGAAGAAGAGGAGGAGGAGGACGATGATCAGAAGCCCAAGAGGCGCGGACCGAAAAAGAAGAAGATGACCAAGGCGCGCCTGGAGCGATTTAAACTGAGGCGCATGAAGGCCAACGCCAGGGAGCGGAACCGTATGCACGGGCTGAACGCGGCTCTGGACAACCTGCGCAAGGTGGTGCCCTGCTACTCCAAAACGCAGAAGCTGTCCAAAATCGAGACACTGCGCTTGGCCAAGAACTACATCTGGGCTCTGTCTGAGATCCTGCGCTCAGGCAAAAGCCCTGACCTGGTCTCCTTTGTACAGACACTCTGCAAGGGCTTATCTCAGCCCACCACCAACCTGGTTGCAGGCTGTTTGCAGCTCAATCCTCGGACATTTCTGCCTGAACAGAACCAGGACATGCCCCCGCATCTGCCGACGGCCAGTGCCTCCTTTCCGGTGCACCCCTACTCCTACCAGTCGCCGGGGCTACCCAGCCCACCCTACGGTACCATGGACAGCTCCCACGTCTTCCACGTCAAACCTCCACCGCACGCCTATAGTGCAGCTCTGGAGCCCTTCTTTGAAAACCCCCTGACTGATTGCACCAGCTCTTCCTTTGACGGTCCTCTGAGTCCCCCACTCAGCATCAATGGCAACTTCTCTTTCAAACACGAACCGTCCGCCGAGTTTGAAAAAAATTATGCCTTTACCATGCACTATCCTGCAGCCGCCCTGGCAGGGGCCCAAAGCCACGGATCAGTCTTCTCTGGAGCCACTGCCCCTCGCTGCGAGATCCCCATAGACAATATTATGTCCTTCGATAGCCATTCACATCATGAGCGAGTCATGAGTGCCCAGCTCAATGCCATCTTTCACGATTAAAGGCACATCAGTTTCACCATTCCCAGGAAAAGAATCTACTGTTCTCACAGTGACTGTTGTGTTTACAAAAGGCAGCCCTTTGGGTATTACTGCTGCAAAGTGCAAATGCTCCAAGCTTCAAGTGATATATGTATTTATTGTAACTGCCTTTGGAAGAAACAGGGGATCAAAATTGCTGTTCACCTTATGTATTATTTTCTATAGCTCTTCTATTACAAATAATAGTGAGACAGTAAAAGTTTTAAAAAAATGCACCACAAATTTGGTGTAGCTGTATTCAGATCGTATTAATTATCTGATCCGGATAACAAAATCACAAGCAATAATTAGGATCTATGCAATTTTTAAACTAGTAATGGGCCAATTAAAATATATATAAATATCTATTTTTCAACCAGCATTTTACTACTTGTTACCTTTCCCATGCTGAATTATTTTGTCGTGATTTTGTACAGAATTTTTAATGACTTTTTATAATGTGGATTTCCTATTTTAAAACCATGCAGCTTCATCAATTTTTATACATATCAGAAAAGTAGAAGTATATCTAATTTATACAAAATACTTTAACTAATTTAAACCAGCAGAAAAGTGCTTAGAAAGTGATTGCGTTGCCTTAGCACTTCTTTCTTCTCTAATTGTAAAAAAGAAAATTGCACAATTTGAGCAATTCATCTCACTTTAAAGTCTTTTCTTCTTGCTAAAATGAAAACTAGATCCAGAGCTCTCATGAGAATGAAAAAAAAAAAAGAAATACATTCCCCATCTAAACATATCAGTTCAATACACTACTTGCACAAACTTGTATATAAATATTAGAGATAAATGCCAACATACCCTTCTTGAAATCAAAAGCTGCTTGACTATCACATACAACTTGCACTGTTTCTTTTTCATCTTTTATTCCTTTGCATTCCATGATTTTATGAAGAATCTGAAGCTATTGTTGTTTCCAGAAAATATAAATGCATGATTTTATTCATAGTCATACAAATTGTGGTTTATCATATGTTCATGTAATAAATCTGAGCCTAAATCTAATCAGGTTGTTAATGTTGGGCGTTTATACCTATTGTAGTCAATTAGTACGGTAGCTTAAGTACATTCACACCATTTGAATCATAATTAGAACAATAGCTATTGCATGTAAAATGCAGTTCCGAATAAGTGCTGTTTGAGATGTGATGCTGGTACCACTGGAATCGATCTGTACTGTAATCTTGTTTGTAATCCTGTATATGATAATGTAATGCACAATTTAGAAAACACTCATCCAGTTGCAATAAAATAGTATTGAAATCAGAGTAGTTGTGGCCTTTCTTTTTAGGGTAATTCCTTTTAAAGTTTGAATTATTCCTAGGGGGAATAGTTACTGACTGAATTTTAAAAAAACGAAAGAAAGAAAGTGTCCTTTAGCATATGCTCTGGTCTTTTTACCTTGCTTTGAGTCACCAGCTTCTTGTAAATCATTGTAGGATCTGAGAGTTCATTATTTGGTGCAGGAGCTTTGCTGGGGCAGGGGTGGGGGTGGCAATGCTGATAATTACGTTTTTGTTTTCTTTCAGTGGCGTCACTCCCAGGATGTTTCCTTTCTACCTATTTTTAATGGTTATATGTTTTATTTTTTGACAGTCTTAATTTACTTAATTATTAACAAATTATTAACCAAATGTTCTAATTTCACTTATCCACACAGAAATACATATAAAAGCTTTACTCTTTTCTTAGTGCTTGATTACCTGAACAGGTCTTTCTTGGAAATGAATACTGTCTCAAAGAGAAAGTTACATGACTTAAAACACAAGAAGGAAAATATCTAACGACTCCAAGAAGTGGCATTTTCTAATAGTTCAATGACTGTCTTGAGATAATTACAATCTTTTTTTTTTTAAGAAAGGGGTAATGAATTATTTGTACTTTGGAATGCAGCGTTTTGTTGCTTCATAACTGCAATTCATTTAGAAAACTTTGATAATTCCAAACACCTTTGAGTCCATTTCTCTTCTGAGAAATGACTGACAGTCAGGATTCCGAGGGAATAACTTCTTAGTTCTTGTGCCCTGGCTCTACCGTAGCGCTCTGATCTATGTCATTAGTAACTCCATTGTTCCTTCTCTGGTTCAGATGCCACATTTGATGACAACCCCCCTTCCCAAGCTTGTTCCTTTAATCTCCTTCTCATTGGTGATTTAGGGGTTCCAGAAAGCTGACCTCATTTAGCAAGCTGCTCCAGAAAAATGTGAGTAATCTAATGGATGGGAACAATTAGCCATACTAATAACATTGCCAATGGGGCAGCATCAAGCTGTGACAGCAGCAGTAAGGAATATTCCAGTGTTAAACAAATGTTTGAGTGCAGTTTCGAGTACATCATTTAAAAATGTTTTCTGTCAGCCTTCCTCATATGACAGAAATACTTTGAAGTTATTTGCAACTTTATCCAAAATGCTGCAGTCTCATTCCAAGTGAATCAGAGTTGTTGTTTTGAAATCAAGCTGTTGCTTCCTGTATCATGGATTGTTCTCACTGTTTGGACTTCAGGAAATGTAATACTGATAGAATATCCAAATCCTACCAGCCTTCACGGACAGGACACCTTAAGTGAACAACCGTATCTGGTTTCTGTTAAAAAGCTTTATTTCACCCATTAGGAAAATTAGACTGCTCCTTGCATCTAAGAAAAAACCTTGCAGTAGTGGACAAAAGAAAGGCATTTCTAGATTTTCAGCTCTTTAAACAGCAAACAGGAAAATTTGGACTACATTTTTTTTATATAAGGGAGAAATGGATAGTGAAAGTTAAGTTTAACTTTTTTTGCCATCTAGCCCATATAACTTCATTTTAAAACCTAGGATTCTTTCAGTGAGTCAAGGAATAACTCACATGCCACCATCTTTTATTCAAAGGCAGGCACAGATGTTCCTTCTGCAGGGGAGGTTTTAATTTATGAAAATTATATTGTTTATGCATGAATGAACTGCATGCACTCTGCATAACACATAGCACTTCCATCTGATCAGAGAAATACCACAGAACCAGTGCCAATGTCAGAAACATATTCTACAAATTTACTCACTTAAATGTTTAATGAATATTTGGAAGGTATTTTGAAACCACAAGAAACATTTTAAATTCTCTTCTTTGCTTTAGGAATTATTTCTTAGAGTCTCTATATTCATTTAATGCTCATATCTAGCTAATAAGAAAATGTTTTACTAAATGAAGCTTAACCAAAAATAAAAAATGCTGGCATTTTGGCTTTATTGGGAAACTCCTTGTAATTTTGTGATATGACACTTGTTACTAGTAATATTTAGGGTCCTATGTGCTTCTTTGTCTTGCAAAATTGGTATTCCTAATAAGCAAGATATTTATTTAATGTGAAAATCCTTTGTATAGTTGTTTACAGAGCAGCTGGAATTTAAAATCAGCAGAGAGTTTTCTAGTTGGAGTTAAAATTTGGCTCAGTGTTGTAAATGTGTATAATTCCTTTTGCTTAGGAACAGTCTTTATAACTTAGATTTCACTTATCTTACTGATTACGATTATGTAGTATCATCTAATTTTACTTCTTGAAAGACAGTAGCATACAAGGCAAAATAGAGGGTTATACTACCTTTTGAATGCCCTACCAATGTTAGTTTTATAAATACAGAAAAATGACATTTAGAACAAAAATTTTCTTTTAAATAATTAACTTCAACATCTGAAAGTCTATACAGCCTTACAAAATTAATGCATTTTTTCTGAACAAGACTAGCAATTACTAAAATGATACTTGGGTCATTAGCTAACAGTTTGAGCCAAGCTGTTTTAGTTCTATAATTATACAAGAAATTTAAAGCGAAAATATCTATTAAGCCAATTAATACAACTACTATTCAAACCATTGGCTGATTTTGTCCTAATGGGAAATGTAAAATAGCAAAGCTGTTTCTTAAATGACACTAAAACCTCTTCTTTTTCTGTCCACCCACTACCACTTATTTCCTGAAAACCATCTAAATAAAATCTCTGATTCCAGAGTCTGACTAAGGATAAAAGAGGCAATGTGACATCTTGTGGAACACCAGGACTGAGAACTCTTGTTACCATTGCAAAGAGGCTTTCTGGCATTGGATGCCCAGTGATTTGTATGCTGGCATGATCATTGGCTCCTGGCTAGGCATGATGTTTCAGAGGACACTATTGTCAAAATCATCCAACTAGAAATCAGCAGTATATGCACTTAAAAGTTGAAATCATCTGCTTTCCTCTGACAGGAAAAATCTCGTGCTATCAATAGACTCATGGACTCCCTTCACACAGGAACACTTGGTTCAGTGGCTCTGATGGAATTAGCTTTATAGCCAAACTAGTGGCATCCATAAGTCAAGGCCACTGTCTCCAGGGACTATTGGTTCAGTTGCTAATTTTAAGATGCCCTAAAGTGTGGAATAGTTTGTTAAGGTTGGCTTAAATCTTCAGATACGTTAAATGTGGGTTTGGCTATCTAAACACTATTCTCATTTTTACACAGCTAATTTGGATGCAGATGGTTAAAGAAAACAATTCCTTACAGATCCCCAGGTAGGGAGAAGAATGAAGAGATGAATCTGGTAATGCAAAATGGAAAATAGAGAATGTAAGAATGTAATAAGAAATTAAGCTTAGTCTAGCATGTATAAGGTAATCTGGTAACTTACTTTGCTGGAAAGCAAATCTTGCTTTATACCTTCATATCTAAGGACAGCCCGTCAGAAAGATTTTTTTTTTCACACCCTAATCAAGTCAGTGCTAAGTGCTTTTCATCCATTTACACACTACATTATCAAAGCAACTACATGTCTTATAGACCAGGAGATTTAAGATGCTGGGACATCTAGACATTTGCATTCCTGACTTCTCTTCATTCAGGTTCTTTTCCCAATGTCCTTTTCTCAAAAAACACGATTTCAGTCTCCTGACAAAGTAACAGCCACCCTTGGTCCTTTCCTAGTCAGCGGAATTATGATGCCTTCCCTTTCTTCAGAGTATATATCCAGGTAGCCTTATCTTTCACATTAAATCCTTCTGTTTATTTTAAAAGAGTCTGCTCCCTGCCTAGAACAGGAGCCTACATTTTATTGTTGCTGTTTCTCTGGGTGCTTAAAAGGCCTAGAAGATTCTCAGTAAATATTAACTTTCCAAGGGAATCAAGCCATAGTAGGCTTGCTGCCTTAACCACTGTGCTGTATGTCAGCTCAGCTAAGAGTGAAGAGGATCATAAGTGATCCACACCCCAGTGGATATCAATAAGCACTAATTCTGTGAAAACGATAGCAATAATTGAACCTAATGATACTGCATGGCAACAAATTCCCCTCCCTTAGGATGAGCATGAGTTTTCAATCTTATCCTTTTTGTTGATATCATTTGGTTAAATATGAATTAAAATTGTAATAAAAGAAAAGCTAACATGTTGCAGGCTATTTCCAAACCATGTTTTTTTTTTTTTTTTAACATTTATTAAGAGCTCTCTTGCCTATTCATTCTTTCAGCAATTGTTCATGTTCTATTTTTGGTATTAAAATCACTTCATCTGATACTTGGTGTTTTAAAAATTTGACATTTAAACTAAGTAGATTAATGTTTTTCATCAGTGTTCTCAATGATGACAGTTAAGAGAGAACCACTTCCGTGACGTCAATGAAGAGATGTTACATCCCTTACCAAACTTAACTCTGTGACTGGTATCCCTAATAATTATGATGCTTGTTTCATCAGAGCAGGGAATTATAAATTGATAAGCTGTGGTAGGTTGCAAGTAGGTGATTAAGTAGAGTTCACGTCCAAGAATAGAAAGGATAATAAAGGACTTCATAAAGAAGATTCAGAAATACATTGCCTGTCGGTGTTAACAAATAACAGTATAAATATTTTATACAGCCACTGATTACTCAGTAAACAATTATAAAAATGTATATATATATAAAGTCAAATTCATGACAATATTTCTTCACTGAACGTATTTCTTAGTTAATAACATTAAGGGTGCTTATTTAGATATTTTTAAATCCCTTAGCGAGATTTTTGTATAAAGCAACTCTATTGTACTATTTTCTTCTCTGAGTGGTAATAAGAATATTAAACAGAGACTCTTTACTTCAAAAGATTTCATTTTTGCCTAGTTAACTATGCCTTAATTATGTTGTGAATCATATATATGTGTATATATATGTGTGTATGTGTATATATATCAAAAATCAACTAGTATTTATTCTTTGTGTAAATATGCCAAAGTTGATTTCTATGGCAGCTTGTATAAGGATACTTGAAAATTTTCTAGAAAAAGTAAAATGAAAGAAACTTTGCATTTGTCGTGGAAACTTTTTTGAAATCCACTCATATTTTAATGGAATATACATTTTTATGAACTTTTGAAGTCTTGTTATCTGCATGAATTTCATTTTTTGCACCAATATAATTTTTGTAATTATAACGTCTTGAGGTATTTTATACCAGTTAAACTGAAACTTTGGGGGAAAAGGCAGTTTCCTTGATTTCACTAATGTTCACTTAGCCCACACTTTTAAAAAATGTAAAATTATACAATCTTCTTTTTTTAAAATTACTGTGGTTCAGATGTCATAACTTCTAACGTGAAGTGACTTCTAACTCCCCATCTCTGTTTTTGGGTTACTAGAGCCTTGAGGCAGTACTCTCACTTTCAGTTTGAAACTCAGAGACCAAGACTTCAGCTTTGAGTAAAGATGTAAGGCTGATTATCTGACGGCTTTGACTGCTTCCAATGCAAGTTGCTATCTCCTCTAATAGAATCCAATTGATGAGAAATTTTGGTTATAGTTATATCTTACATTCTATCTGGTGTTCAGTCTTTTCTGTTTACTTTCTTTTGTACTTGAGAGACACAGAAGAAGGGACAGATATAGAGAGAACAAATCAAATCAAAACCAGTAGTCAGAGAGCAGCATCCAGGTCTCCCACATAAGTGGCAGAGACCCAATTACTTGTGCTGTCACCACACCTCACAGTGTTTGCATTAGCGGCAAGCTGCCCTTAAGAAGTCAGATGGGCACTGTGATGTGGACTTGGTCAAGCTGTTTTAACTACTCATCTAAATGTCTGTCCTTGATTTCTTTTTGGCTACCTGCACAGCCTTGCTCCTTTATACATGAGCAAGAGGTATATCTCTTTTCTCTGAATCAAACACATACACATACATATACGCACCATAATTATGCCTCTTTTGCCTGATACAGGTGTTACTTTATTCATGTGAAGTTTTACATAAGGAGGCTTCAGATAAAGAGAAATTTCCCTTTTTTCTAATATGGGAAATACTGACATAGATATGTGTTCATCTGACAAATGTAGCATATTTGCAGACCATTGGGGTCTGGAATATATGTGGCAGCCAGCTGATTACTAGAGGATAATGGGGTAGAGGGATAAACACACACTAACGCAGAGTGAAGAAAAGGAGAGGACTTCTTTCTTGCAGTTTTTCATTTTTTTATGTTTGTGTTTTAAGATTGGAAGTTTTCATTAGTTTTTAATAGATTTCATGTAATTTGTACATGTAATTCCAAGATTATGATATTCCTGCCCTCCCTGCCTCTCTCACTTCCCCTGTTTCTTACATTACAATATATTTGAGTTTTCAGGTGAGATCACTTCTTAAGTTGCCCTTATGTCTCCTATATTTTCAAGAAATAGGAATCAGAGTGAAGAAAGAGAATGTTGGGGGTAAGGATCAAAAACTGGAAGAATTTTATTCTTACAGTATTCTTTTTTTAGGAAAGAGGAAGCATGTTGATTTTCTAAGTGAGAAAAGCTAAAGAATATTGATGACTCAGAATAGCTTTTTCTGTGGATACACAAAGGAAACTCCATCATGGTAACCAGTATTGTAACAGCAGAGTTTATAGGACCAGGCAAAGTCAAGAGGTCATGATATTGTAATACTCCATCAAAGCCTCAGTCTACCAATTTCAGTAGCAAACTCTCGGCGACCCACACTTCACAGTGGGCACAGCAGTCTGATCTGATATTTTAAGGCATTTGAAGCGATATGAAGGTGCTGATCGGAGAGCGGTTGTAGTGGTATACAGTGGAGGCCAGGAAAGTGGTGTGACATACATACAGCTGGACATACATCGTCCCCAGTAATTCTGCAGCCACCTCAGAAATAGCAAAAATAACTCATGAGCTTGTGGAACTGGCTAAGGAAATTTTTGGCTGAATTTTCTAAGTACTAATAGGGTTTCTTAGCCACAGAACTTTGGGTTTAATAAGAAATGTTGTGAGTAAGCATAATCTAGAGAAACTGTAGTGAGTCTTGCATAGCTTCCCTTCCTGGAAAAAGTGTTGTGAAAGCAAGCAATGGCCTTATAGCACAGAAGAATGCACTGTTTCCCTTTCAATATGCCTTGAAGTCAAGCCCTATCAAAGAGCACAGCTAAAATCACAGATTACCTGGACAAAAATACTTCCAAAATACTATCAGCATACACTGCTATAAGCTGACTTGGTCTCAGAGTTAAAAGAGGCTGGTCTTAAACAGATTTGTGGAAATGGCTATTGGAAGATACACTAGTTTATGTATGTTTGCATATTTACATTGCATATACACTATGTTTTAAAAATTCTGTTACTCCTCTATTCTTTAATACGATACTTCTAACACTGCTAGGGAGTAGGCAGCTAGTGGAAAGTTGCAAAGTTCTTGATTTCTTATTGACCTCAAATGAGATTAGCCAAGCAAGGAACAGCCTGACTCAACCTGTATTTTAAAAAGAATACTTATTTTGTTTGTTGAAGACACAGATGAGACAGAAAGAAGATCTTTCATTTGTAGCTTCATTGCCCAAATGTCTTCAATGGCCAGCACTGGCCAGGCTGAAGCCAGAAAATCCAACAGTCAAGAACTCAACTTGGGTCTCCCATGTGCTGGGCAGGTGCTCAAGTAGGTAAGCCATCACTTGTTGCTTCCCAGTGTGAGCATTAGCTGAAGCTGGATCAGAAAGAAGGAGCTAGGACTTGAATGGGACATCTTGGCAGGGATGCAGGTGCTTAAGGAACTTCTTAAATGCTATGTTAAATGTTGGTCCCTAGGAACTCGTTTGTGTAATAAAATCTTGTTTAATAACAACTGATAGTTGTACAGGTGTGGAATATAGACTCTAAAGTGGCCCCAACTGGCATTAGACGATGAACTGGAAGTCAGAGACTGCAAGTCTTGTGTTGGGCACTCTGACGTCTTTGAGAAAGAAGCCTGAGAAAGTGAGCTGTTTTTAGTAGTGAGAAGGGACATTGCCTCCTCTGCATAATACTTTCCTCCCATAGCTTTAATAGAGATGACATATGCATATAATGTAGTAAATGAGGACATATTTCTTACTCAAATTGTCTGTATCATTTGTGTGGCTAGTTCTACCACACTGCGATTCTACGATTCAGCATTGCTAGCAGTTACCCTGAAAATCTCTTTGGTGTTTCAGCAATTTGCCTTTCAGTTTATGATGCTCAGAACCTAGCTAAAGAGGGACTTTAAAAACTGGAGGGAAGGGAAAGAGGGTGGGTTCTCCTTTTTTTCCTTGGGTCAGTTCTCATCCCTTCTAACAGAAATAAGAGAGATCGTGCCTGGTGAGATTGTCCTACAACATAGCAGAGCCATGCATTTTTTTCTTTTCTTTTTTTTTTTTTTTAAGAACTTCTGTCCGATGATTCACTCCCCAAGTGATCCGCAACGGCTGGTGCTGTGCCGGTCCGAAGCCAGGAACCAGGAACCTCTTCCAGGTCTCCCATGCGGGTGCAGGGTCCCAAAGCCTTGGACTGTCCTCGACTGCTTTCCCAGGCCACAAGCAGGGAGCTGGAAGGGAAGTGGAGCTGCCGGGATTAGAACCGGTGCCCATATGGGATCCCGGGGCACATTCAAGGCGAGGACTTTAGGCACTAGGCCATGCCGCAGGGCCCAAACAGCCATGCATCTTAAGCAGAGCTTTAATTGGAGTATGAAAAACTGGTATGTGAGGAAATTCGATATTCTGGCTTGGTGGGATTCTAGGATTTGTCCTGTTGTTTTTTTTTTTCTGTCATTATTGTAGGGACATATGGTCTTCTACCTTTCTAGGCAGTAGGAGCCAGAGTGGCAGGAACATTTTGACCAAATATCCGCTCAGCATGCAAGCAAAACAGTCAGCCCTCTCCCATGTTGTCAATGTGCCCATTTAGCATCAGACAAAACTGAGAGGTGGACAAAACTAAAACCCACTTAAATTCAGAATATATCTTGACCTGGAGAAAAAGGATACGGCCTGTTGTCATAAATTTTTCCTTTATTGTTACTCATGACACATAACAAACTTTAATTTGATTTTGCATTCAACATGTCTTGACATCTAGCATATTAAAAGTTCTGCTTTGAGCATTAGACATAAAGCCACAAATAAACCAAAACATAAAGGCAGAAGTAAGCCAATAAATCAGCCAAATACTTTTACATAGTGGAAAGAGCAATGAAAAACAACAATTGAGTATGTGTCAACTTTTGGTTGGTTGGACATAGAAGACCTTCTGAGAAGCTGATATGGGTGTTGCCAAGAATGGAATGGTCCAGAGGAGCCAGCCACAATAGCAGAGGCCCTGAAGGAAGGTAAACTTGGTTTATCTGAGGAAAAGAGAAGGCCAGTGTGGTAGAAAAAAAAAAATAGCATAAGTGGGGAGAAAAAAAAAAAGACAAATGATGGAGGTTGAGCATCTGAGTGGGAATGAGGTCACACAGAATCTCACAGGGGGTGGTGAGAATTGGATTTTAATCCACTTGTGGTGATTCTTAATACAAACTGTTTTTGCTGAAGTTTGAGAAACAGCCTGACCGAGGATAACTTGGCATAGCATAACCACTCAATTGTTGTCACACAAACTCCACACTTCAGAGCTAGAGAGACTTTGGGAGAGGTTTAAGGCACCAGTGAAGAAGCAGAGATCTATGTTTTCCAGCCGCACAGGCACAGCCTAGGATGACGGTAGCTCTAAGGAGCAGGCCTTGCCGAGCCAATGGGCAGGATTTGCCAGGAAATTGCCTGGGAGGTGGGAGACTAAGTAGATAAGCATGGCAGGAAGAGTCACAATGACACATTTGTTCCGTTGGTAACATTGTGGAATAACTTTGTGACATTAAAACCACAAGTTTGGTTTTAGGCTTGTAACTAGACAGTCAATTAGCAATGTTGATCAGGCAGTTGTGTGAGGAGGACAACTGGTAAAAGTCGAAGAGGGGAACACGACTCTCATTGTCTCCATCTTCAAGACATCTCAAGGCCAAGATTGTGACAGCTTGGCCTGTCTGAAGCTTGAGAAATGGCAAGTTGACCTTCTGCATGAGTCTCAAGAAGTAACCATTGCCTTAGCCTACCTGCCCTGGCTTATCAGCTAGCCCTTAACACCCCAGTGAGCGCTGATGGCATTGAATGCCTGACAGCTGTGGACAGGCTGGGCTGCCGCTCCTGCCTTCCTCCAAGGGCACATTTACCACTGTTGAGTGCTGAGCACAGCCACCCGGAAGCCGGAAGCTGGCATGGAGTTCAGCAGCAGCTGGGCTTCTGCTCCGGCAAACAGCTACCTGGAACCACATCACACCTTCTTCTTCTTCTGTGGAAATGTATCTGTTTTCAGAGCACTGAGCATGCGGAGTCCCAGGTGAGCAGGCAGCCTGGGGCTTTGGGTCTGGCAGGGAGGCCTGCAAACCGGCTGAGTGCGTAGAGTTAGCTCACCTGACCTGCACTGTTGCCAGGGACGAGAACAGAGGCAGTGGCTGCCTGTCTGACAGAACTGTGTGGCAAACAGGACACTGCAACTAGGATGGAAACTTCAGGCGTTTATTTTCTGCTTCAACTCAGTTTTCTCCTTATAATTATCATGACCTGATACAAAACCTTTTTACTTCTTTCTTTACTCCTATTTCCACATTTACCCTGCTTCTCCATCGCAAAGTGGCAGCTCCCTGCTTGTAACAGGAATCCTCAGTATTGGCTAAACACAGAGATCACTTGTGAAACTTATAGTCTGGACTTCTGGGTTTAACCCCAGGGGTTCAACTTAATTGCCTTCAGGTGTGGCCCAGCGGGTGCCTTTTGAAAGATTCCCAGGTGACTCTAATGAGACCTCTGGTCTCCAGGTGTTGCCGGCTTTCCAAATTAGCCAACAGTTAAATTCAGGAAGCCCAGCTGTCCAGAGACAAGCAGCCTGGAACACGGAACTCGCCGCGGGGCTCTCCTTGCAGCAAAGTCTGTTAGAGCACAAGCCTTCTGGGGAGCCACCTCAGGAAAGGTAGGGCCCTCCGTCAGGCCTGGCGGGGCACTGAAACGTGTACAAACAGAGGCTTCTGTTGGGGCGGTTTGGGGAGCCAAGGGCCCACTCCCCAAGGCCCGCAAACCAGTCTCACTGCGTTCCTCTCCTTGTGAGGCCCCGGTAAGGAAGCAGGACCACGCAGGCTTCTGCGACACGCAGTGCGTTCAGCGCCCGGGGTAGCTTGAGTAGGGAACCAGGCAAAAAGTGCCATTGGTCTTCCTGGACGGACCTGCCACCCCCCACCTCCCTCCTCCAGTAAGCGGCTGAGGCGCGACGTGTGGGCCGGAGTGTGGGTCTAGGTCAGGACGAGGTCAGGACAGTCCGGCCTGCCCGCCCCGCCTCCCTCCTGGGCCTCTGCCCGGGCGTCGTTGCTGTGGCAACGCTGGACGCAGCCCGAGCCCCGGCCGCCGCCGTCGCCTCCCCTCGCCCTTTCCAAGCTCTCTCCCTAGTTCCAGCTCTCCATCTTGAGGCTTGGCTATGCTGCGGAGGCAGCGCTGGAGCCGGGTGAACGCCTGGGAGGGCGGCCGGGAGGAAGAGGCGCGTCCGCGGCAGAGGGAGGAGCGGGTCCTGCTGCGAGGCATCTTCGAGATCCAGAGGGGCAGCTGCGACGTGGTGCTGAGCGAGAGGGCCCTGAGGTGGCGGCCCATTCAGCCCGAGCGCCCGGCGGGTGAGTGCAGGGCTCCCGGCGCTTTGGCCTTCCTGCCCCGGGGTTGCCTTTCTCTCTGCACCCAGCACCCGCTCCCCCGGCTTCTGCCCAACTAAGTCGCCGTGTTCCTGGGCTTCGCTGCCAGGGTCCCGCTGACTCTCCAGGCAAAGGTTTCACTCAGTGTCCTGAAAGAAAAACCTGACACTAAAGGGGAGGTAGCTTAAAAACTCAGGGAGGTCTCCTGTGCCTCAGCTCAAGGTTGGTTTGTTTGTTTACCATCAGCTTTGTTGGTCTGCTCAATGTAGTTGCAGGACAGAGTATGCCTACGCGTGGCTTCTGAACCCAACCCTTCCTTGCTGGCTTCTGAAAATCTAACCCAGTGCTCTGGGATCTCTGCCAACTCAAATTCTTCGCTGTTGTCTAGAATTAAGGCTGCTTCCGGCTAAACACTCCTGACTTTTGCTGGTAATTCCAGAATATTGGATCACAAGTTTCTAGTAGATCATGCGGCTCCTTGCGTTGCCGTTTAATTAGCTTGCACTTTTAGTTACCGTTATAAGTTACAAGAGCCGTGTGAATTTCAGGTCCTTTAGTCTGGAACACAGCCTCCTTTCAGCACTAACTTATGAAACGGAAAACTTTCCTGTTAAACGAGATTTTTAACAGTGACCTGTCTTGCAACGAAGTTTCTCGTTCAGACTAACAAGGGGGAAATGAACTGGTCAGACCAAGGGCTGGCTATGGATGTGAAATCTACTGCGTTGCACTAGTTGGCATAGCTAGATGTTAGAAGGGAAGTATGTTCTTGAATATTTGTGGTTAAAAGCTAGGGTTATGGATATAGAGTTAGTCTTACTTTTTCAACAACCCATTTTCTTGAAAGCAAGGTCAGAGAAGCAGAGATTCTCTCCCCACTGGTTCACTCCCCAAATGGCCACACAGGCCAGAGCTGAACAGAAAGCCGTACACTAGGGAACTGCTCCTGGGTCTCCCACACAGGTAGCGCGGGCCTGGGGCCTATGGCCTATGGCCTATGGAGTCGTGCCATCTGCTACTGCCTTCCCAGGTTCATTAACATGGCGCTGGATATGCACTGGAGCTGCTGGGACACAAACCAGTGCCCACATGTGATGCCACTACAGGCCATGGCTTACCTCACTGTGTCCCAGCTGTGGCCCCTCTTGATCCCCGCCCCCCACCCCCCAGACTTATTTATTTGAAAACCAGAGCTGGAGGACAGGAGAGATCCCTCTTGCATGTGCTGGCTCACCCCTTGGTGGCCTTTGAGTGAGCCAGGCAGAAGGCAGAAATCTCCATCAGGGTCTCCAGGGTGTGTGGAAGGGTTCCAAGGGTATGGGCCCACTGCTGCTGCTTTCCCAGGTGCACTAACAGGAAGCCTGATCAACAGCGGAGCGGCTGCTACTTTTGTGCATGCAGTAGTTTAATTCCTTACATCACATCACAGTTATGGCGCTAGTGTGTTCATTTTTAAATCGGTTTGCACTACAGGAATGGCATTGAGGAATAGAATTAAAGTTAGTCCAAGGAGTCCACTTGATCACCAACAAGCTGAAGCATTAAAGAATTTAAATGACACTGTGAAATGAGAGGTCATGCAAATGAATGTTGCAAAGCTGTTACATGAAAATAAAAGAACAGAACTTTTTTCTTTTATACAACTATTAGCACTTTGTAATTCTAGGGATTCAAAGCATTTGGGGCCTCTAAAAGTATGGGTGCAATATTCTAGCAGCTTACTGCTTATACAAAAAATCAAGAAATGTTTGACCTCGATAAAGTGAGTCAGAAAAGAGGAGGTCTTGTGAGGTATTTTTGAATGTGAGAAATATACTCTGCTGTTGACTCAACTTCGATGTGACTCATGAAAGATGAAATTGGGCTGGAGAATGGAGGAGGACCAAATCAAGGGAAAAACATGGTGTGGTATGAAGCAGGGGCAGTGAGGGAAGCCACGTCTGGGACTGGTTGACAGGTGACTGATGGCCCAGGAAAGAGTGGAGGAGGACGGTGAGCATTAAATCAGAGCTAGGAGATGCTTGCAAGAACACCCAGTTTGAAAATTTAAAAATATGAACTGTTCCCTCTGAAAGAAAATGCCATGTGAACTGTCCTCAGTTTTCCATCTTGAGAAATGAGCAAAGACATTGTACATTGATGTACATTTGATGGACTCCTTTGGCAGGATAAATGAGCATTGTAATTATGGTTCTCTTTATTGGGTTCAGGGGTGACTTGGAATAAATGTTACCCATTTAGGCATTGGAGGAAAGCCTGCAAGTCAAGATGGGAGGTCTGGGGAGGGGTCTTTACAATGTTCATGCGGGAGTGGGCTGTTGACCACCCACATCCCACATGAAAGAGCCTGCGTTCTATTGCAAGCTCTGTTTCTAAGACCGGGTTCCTGATAATAACAGACCCTAGAAGGCAATAGGTGGAGGCTTAAGTACTTAGATACTTAAGTACTTAGGGGTACTACCTAACTCTAAGGGATATATGGATTGAGGTCAGAACTTCTGGCTCTAGCTTGGCCCAGCTTCTATATTTAACTCTGGCTAGGATTTGGCACGGTAGCTTAGTGACTAAAGTCCTTGCCTTACACGTACCAGGATCCCATATGGGTGCCAGTTTATGTGCTGGCTGCTCTACTCTATCCAGCTCCCTGCTTCTGGGCTGGGAAAGCAGTAGAGTGGGCCTAATGCCTTAGGACCCTGCCCCCACGTGGGAGACCCAGAAGAATCTCCTGGCTTTGGATTGGCTCCATTCCAGCCATTGTAGCCACTTAGGGAGTGAAACGGTTGATAAAGAGCTTTCTCTCTCTCTCTCCAATAAAAAAGAATCTCTTTCCAATAAAAAAGAATAAATCTTAGAACAAGAAACAAAACTCTGTCTACATCACAATGTCCATTTTCATCCCAAGTCTTGACATCGGTGATGGTCATTTTGTAATCACTGCTGAAACTTCAGACTTTGTAGACCTCTTGCATTTCAGGGACTTTGATCAGCCTCCTAATGCAAGCTTTCACCCACAGCCACAGCAGAGATGCTTGCTAGCCAATCCAGTTCTTTTCCCTAGCCTTGTCTCATTCCCTAGCAATTTGTCTCATCTGTTATACCCTTTCTTGGATTTCCAGCCGTATCCTCTACCAGATCTTTCATTTTAGCATGGTGCTAAGCTTTGCACATTTGTATCTGACAGTCCCCAGCCTTGATCCTGTATGCTTCTTGCTTGAGCTGCTATTCCTGTTTTCTCACTTTCTCTGATAAGCTCCTAGAAAAATTGATTTACTCTCACTGCTTCTATTCATTTACCTCTTAATTATTCCTCAACCATCTGAGACCTGGCTTTGTTCCTTCTCTCTGATCAAACTGGGCAAAGGTTAGCAGCAACCATCTAATTGCCCAATTGAGTGAGAAACTTCAGCTTTCACCTTCTTAGATTTCCTTGTCAGTTGTCTTTGACTCTGCTGCCTTGCTGCCTTGATTTCTGCTCCCATCTAATTTAAGAGTTTCCTTGTTTTTTTTTTTTTTTTTCTCATGTGCTGTCTGGTCAATATTAGTCACTGGTCTCATTTGCTGCCACTTGTCTTAGGAATCTCACAACTTTTTCTCTCCAAGAAAAGCAATTTTTTTTCTCCTTAGATTAACTCCAGGGTTTACGTTTCATATTGTGGTTATGAAACTTGCTGGAGAACTGTCAAAATATTTAGCTTTTTTGTATAGATATTTGTAAGTTATGATGCCATAGTTGAATTGAGAGCTGTGGTTCCTTTAGTGCATGTTGGGTAGATTGTAAAATCCCATACATCTGTAGTAAACACTTTGGCATAACAGGTGAAGGAGTAATAATGAAGCTATGTAGAGTATTAAAAAACCATGATTCTAATGGTAAGCCCCTAGCTCACTGTCTTGCACTTGATTTATTTCCAAGGCAGAGTGACAGAAAGACAGTGAGAAGCAGAGAAAGACCTTCTATGCACTACCTTGATCCCCAAATGCCTGCAGTGTCTGGTCTGGCCAAGTCTGTAAACTAGCAACAGATCTCCCATGTGGAAGAGCCATCTGATGCATACCAGGTACATTAGCAGGAAGACTGATTGGAAGCAGAAATGTGATTTTACCTCTAGCAAAGACATGGGATGTGGGCATCCAAAACAGAGTTAACTGCATCAAAACACCCACCACAATGCTATGTTTTATTTTTTAACAAGAGAAACACAAGTTAATCACCATGCATATTCCACATACAAGGATACTTTTAATAATTCATGGAAAATTGAATTAGAAGAAGTAGATTTGGTTGTAGAATACTTCCCATTTCATGCATATGAGGACTCAAGCTTATAGTATCTGCATATTAGAAACAATCTATGCTTGGAGACTGTCAAGTGAGTGGTTCTTCTAGAAGGATTTTTTGAGTTTCAGCTGGTTTAGCATTCTTTACTAATGTGAGTGAATTCTTAGAAATGGCAAGAAGCCAGGCAGCAGATGTTCTGTCACCTGAGGGGTGCTGGGTTATACCTGGAGACGTTTCTGGTTCTCACTGGTAGCATAGTCACCACTAGAAGCTAGTGGATGAGGCCAAGCATGGTGCTAATGCTCCTATGAAGCACAGAACAGTGCCTCATGCCCCAACACACACCCCCCACAGTTATCTTTTTGAAACACAAATTGGGACATTCTCTTGTTCAAATCTATCCAACAATACTCTGTATTTCTTGGATAATGCATTCAAAAGTACTTCATAATTCTTAGCACATCCCTTGGCCCTATTACCTATCCCAGCCCAGACATCCAAATATTTCTCTGGTTTTTGAAGGTAGAGCAAATGCTTAGCTACCTTAAAATTCTCACGTTTGAATGTTCACTGTTGACCTAGCTCTGCCTGGATCCGGTTCTCCTGCTCTTGCTGTTCTGACATCAGCTGGTAGAATATAGCAATCCAGTTGGTTTGCCACACTGCTCCTTCCTTCATGTGTTAAGCACAACGCTATGCATTTAGCAGACACTGAAGGAAGATTCTGGAACTCATTTGTCTCCCAGGTTGTGCATTAGCAGGAAGCTGGGATTGGAAGTGGAGCCAGATCGCAAATGCACGCACTCTGATAAGGAGTGTGAGCGTCCTGAGCGGAACCTTTACCAAATACCTGCTGCTTTGTATTGTTTGTCAGTTCTGTGTTTTGTTGCAATGGTATTGTCTCTTCAACTCAGGTGTTACAACACCTCCAGCTTTCTTTTTGTTCACGATTGTTTAGCTATTCAGGATCTTGAGTTACTTAGCTCTTGTGACTGTCTTGGCACATAAATCGCTTTTCAAATGGATGTGTTTGTGGAGTGGTGACACTGTAACACTTTACTCTGTTGATCATTCACCAACCCTGACTACTTTGGTAAGTATTTCAGATTTTCTTTCTTTTGAATTTTGGGAATTATTTTTAAATTTTGTGAAGGATGTCATTGGTATTTTGATGGGGATTACTTTTGGTAGTATGAACATTTAATAATCAACTTATCCCTATGGGAGGCCATTTCCTTTTTGGAGATTTGAGCTTCAGTTGCTTCCATTAGTGTTTTTAAATTTTCATTGTAGAAATCTTTCATATCCTTGGTTAAAGTTAAAAGGAGTCTCATATTGATAGTTGTTGTGAATGAGATTGCTCCTATAGTTTCTATAGTCATTGCTGATGCATAAAATGCTATTTTTGTGTGTTGGTTTTTTGTATCTTATAACTGTACTGGATTTGTTTCAGTTTTAATAGTCTTGGAATTTTTTCGAAAGCAGAACATATATTTCCATTCAGTGTTTCACTCCCAATTGGTCACAACAACCAGGGCCAAACCAGGCTGGAAGTGTGTCTGGGACTTGCACGGGATGGCAGGGTCCCAAGTACTTGACTCATCATCCTTCTCCAGGCACGTTAACAGGGAGCTGGACTGAGTGGAGTAGGTTTGACTCTCTGGTGGCCATCAGTGATTTGACATTGCAGGTGGTTGTTTAACTCATTGCAATACAATGCTGACTCCTTGTTTTCAGTTTCAAATCAATGTCATCTGAAAATAGGAATAATTTGACTTCCTCACTTCATGTTTGTGTGCTCTTTCTCTTGCCTGATTTCTTTCACTATTAGTACTAGAGAGGAATAGGAGAAGACTTCCATATTTGGGTCCAGATCTTAAAGAAAATACTTTCACTTTTCCTGCACACAATATGATGTGGGCTGTGTGTTTGTCATATAGAGGCATAAAGGGAACAAGACTCCAAATAATACCAACTGGGGCTCGGCAGCATGGCCTAGTGGCTAAGGTCCTTGCCTTGATCCCATATGGCTGCTGGTTCTAATCCCGGCAGCTCCACTTCCTCTCTATCTCTCCTCCTCTCAGTATATCTGACTTTGTAATGAAAATAAAATAAATTAAAAAAAAAAAAAAAAAAAAAACAAAACAAAACAAATAATACCAACTGAATCAGGATTTTAAAAACCACAAATGGCTGTGGAATTGAATGCTTTCTCTTAATCCATTTAAATGAGAATGGTTTTTACCCTTCATTCTGTTGATGTAACTTTTGTTGATTGAGATATCCCCACGTCTCTGTCATGGAATTTTGTCATAATGTGCTCTTGGATTGAATTTGCTAGTGTTCTGTCAGGAATGTATGTGCTTACGTTCATCAGGGAGATTTGTGGATAGTTCTTGTTGTTCATGTCTGGTTTTGCTATCAAGGTAATGGCATCATGGAGTGCATATGAAAGGTTTTTTTATCTTTTAAGGTTTTTGGAATAGTTTGACAATTGGTGTTCTTTCCAACTTAGAATTTAATTTAGCCTAGTAATAGTGCTTGAGTTTCTGTGTCTGGATGTTTGCTTTTGAAGCTGTGTTTCTCCTGTAAAACTCATTACTGGTCTCCCAGGTTTTATGTGTCTTCAGTTTTACTACGTTGTATGTGTTCACAAATTTATATTTCTAGGTTTTTTATTTTGTGTGTAGCCCATTCTATCCCCCAACAAATCATTCCATTTCCATGGAGGTACATTGTAATAATCTCCTTTTCCATTGCTTGAGTCTTGTTTCCTATATACTTACGATGGCTTAGTTGAAAGACAGAGGACAGATCTTCCATTTGCTGGCTTACTCCCCAGATAGCTTCAACAGCCAGAGCTGAGCTGGTCTAAAGCTGGGAGCCAGTAGCTTGTTTGGGACCTTGAAGAGTGCAGTGAGCCTTCCTCCGCTGCATTCCTGAACACATTAGCAGGGAGCTAGATTAGAAGTGGAGCAGCCAGGACTCAAACTGGCACCTACAAGATATGCCAGCACTACAGACGGAGGCTTAACTTGCTGCTCCACAGCTTCACTCTTCACCCCCGTTTTTGATTAATTTGCTAAAGACTTGTCTTCATATAAACTCTCCTCACTGGTTGTTTGTGCTTTATTATGCTTCATTGATTTCTACAGTGTTGTCTTTTTCCTTCTATCGAGTTTGGGTTTGATCTTTTCATAGCTTTTAGGGGTGCATTATTTATTTGATATCCATCAGTTATCTAGTGTTTTTGAAGATTGAGTTTTGTACGGGCCAATTCTGTGGTGCAGTAAGCTAAGCCTCCACCTGTGACACCGGAATCCCATATGGGTGCCAGTTCAAGTCCTAGTTACTCTCTGCTTAAGGCCTGGGGAAGCAGTGTTGGGATGCCTGAAGTCCTTAGGACCCTACACCTGCGAGGGAGACCTGGAAGAAGCTCCTGGCTTTGAGTTGGCTCAGCTCTGGCTGGCTGCGGCCATTTGGGGAGTGAACTAGTAGACAGAAGATCTCTCTTCTAACTCTTTCAGATAAAAATGAATCTTTTGAAAAAGGTTGCTTATTACATAAAACACTCTTCCAAAAGATGTCTGTTTAGTAGGCTTTTGGCCATAGCTCTTGATCTAGTGTGGTTTCACTATATCTTGTTCCATTGCAGCTGATGAGGGCTGTCCTCACAGAACCAGCAGGGACATGTGGCTCTTGATGGTGGCCTAGTAATAGTGCTAAGTTTTCAGTAGTGCCAGTCCTCAGTCTATAGTTCCTAGAATCATGGAGGGGTCAGGCACTGGGACTTGCATGGCACGAGGCCCAGGTTTCTCTATAATACTCTGCTCCCCACCTGTTTTTCTCTCTCGGCTCACTTCATGTGCTTCCATGAATTGGAGGAAGAGAATGAGCAGTCCTGTAATCTCCAAAGCCACAAGGCTATACTGCATCCAAAGGCCACAGCCTTGCATGGCTGGTGCAGCCTAGGAGTAGGAACAAGACCCACAGTATCTGCTGCTGAAGTAGGCTTATGGCCCAATGCTGCTGCAACCAACTGTAGGTGATGCTAGCCAGGGTTGAAGTCCAATGGCAGGCCATGGGCCTGACATTGTCACTGAGTCAAATCCAGAAGCTCTGTTCACAGATAATGTTATGGGGCGCAAACTATCATGAGCTGCGCAGTGTACTCCCAAACAGGCACTGAGTTTTGGGATGTAATCCCATGCTCATTGTATCGCCCACCTCTCCAATGGCTGGAGTGTTGCATCTTGCTATGAGTTCAGGGCTGGGGAAGAGAAGCAGATGGTGGTTTGACTGCTCAGGCTGACACTAATCTCAGCCACTGGGCCCTGAGACTTCTTGTGGAGTCATACCATGCCTGTGGGATACTTGGGGTCACATAGGCCAAAGCATGGGTCTGTTCTACTATGAAGGTATTGATTCAATTAGAAGTGATTATATCCACTTGGGATCAAGTCCTGCCTAAGTGCTCGACTGAGGATAGAGGTTCTTTGGGCCTCAGTGGACACGCACAGGCCAAGGCAAAGCCCTAAGTTTACATCCTTTCCCTCATTCTGAGCAGTAGGAATATTGCTCTGCAGGCTGTGAGGTTGGAGGAGGCTTACTCCAGACTGCCTGGGTGAAGTAGCCTCAAAGCCTCAGTTTTAGGAACTTGTCTCAGAGAAGAGGCTGTGGGGTCCTGTCTGGCAGTAGATTGGACTGTATCTTTATTTCCTTCTCTCTAAAATTGACTTCCCAATAAAACAAATAAATCTTAAAAAACATTGTTTTGAAAGGCAGAGTTAAAGAAACATAAGGAGAAATGGAGAGAAAAAGAGCTTTTCATGCATTGGCTTTTTCTCCAAAATGTCTTCACTAGCCAGTGCTGGGCCAAGTCAAAGCCAGGAAGCAGGAGTTTCATCCTGATCTTTCTTGTGGGTAGAGAGACCCAAACATTTAGGCCATCTTCAACCTGCTTCTGAGGTACATAATGTAGAGCTGAATAGAAAGTGGAGCATCTGAAATTGCAGTATCCAGTGGGAAATCAGAATTCATATATCATGCATATTGGGTAACTACTGTATTCGTGAAAGTGAAGCAGGAATGTAGGGCTAGTGGAGTACTTGGAGGGCTAATAATAGATCAACAGATGCCACCATTTTTAATTACAAAAGGGAAAATTGAAAGAGCGACTACCTCAGTCTGGATTGTGAAGCTATGTGGAGATCACTAGATGGGAGCTGTGTCCTTTGTCTTACGTTGGCTGACTTTCTCAACCAATCCTGCCAGAGAAGAGGCAAAAACTGCTTTATCAAAGCCCACTCTTTTCTGGTTGATAACTGCACAAAGCCACTGGATGAGCTAGAGCTATGTGTTATTCCAGAATTCTAAATTATAGCCATTTCACTTGTGGAGCCACACACAAGCTTATGCATGTTAATAGAAGATAGTTGTCAAACTGTCTGTACCCAAGGAGGTTATCAGAATCCTGAGGAAATAAGAGGTATTAGGCGACTTTTTTTGAGGTTAAATGGGACAGGACAGACAATCATTTGTTGAGGACCTGCCAAAGTAGAACAGGTCAAGTGCAGTACCCAACATGGGCAGCCCCCTTCAAGCTGCTAGGGGCTTCATAGGAAGGGGCAGAAAAGCATAAAGAAATCTCAGAGGACATAAGCAAATACTACAGACCAATTTACATGTTTCATGATTAAGTTGTTAACTTCAGCTCCTGCTGTTACTGCTCCAGGTATTCTCTAAAATCAGTATTTTTAAATGCGTCATTACCTGTTGGCATTTAAAATTATTTTTTAAAGACATATTTTCTATTTGAAATGGAGAGTTAGAGAGCTTTCACCTACTAGTTTACTCCCCAAATGGCTGCAACAGCCGAGGCTGGGCCAATCTGAAGCCAAGCATATGGAGCTTCTTCCAGGCACCTCCTGTTGGTGGTGGGGTCCATCTTCTGCCTTCCCAGGCACTTTGGCAGGGAACCAGATTGCAAGTGGAGCAGCCAGGTCTTGAACTAGCACCCAAATGAGGTGCTAAGGTTGCAGCTAGAGCTTTCCGTGCCACAATGCTTGCTCCTGTTTTAAATCTTAACCAGATTGTCCTTACAAAAGAGGGTGGGGACCCAAAGTTGGAAGCCCAGAAACCCCTCATAACAAACAAACATATGAACAAACAAACTAGAATGGATAGACAGAGAACGACTAGGAAAGCTTAGAAACAGACAGGAAGCGGCCAGCTGGGATGCACTTATAACTCACTGGGTGGGACACAAAGATAAGTTACTCCCCTCTGGGGTGTTGAAGATTTCTCTGCACACCCCTCCCAAAAACATTCACCTAAACTGTTGACATTTGGCCTGTTAGTTATAGAGTTAGACTACCCGAAAAACAACCAGGTTTAGCAAAATCATGCTTCAATGCTATAAAATGCTAAATACTAACATTGAAATAGACAAGAGACAGCTGAATAGCAGTCTATAGCCATTTTAAGGTATATAGAACATGGTTGAATATAAACCAAAATTGAAATGTCTATGAGGAAGTCACAGGTTGCGGTCGAGAACCTGCATTTTCCTAGTAACATATTGGTTAATCAATACCATGTCAATTAATGCCATAATGTAAATGGTTGTAAATATTATGTTGGGTTTTTTACTTGATTGGGATGATACTATGCTGGTTCCACCTTCAGACCAGAGATGGTCTCACCAAGAAGCCATTGAACTTACCAGGACAATAAGATATTGGACTTTATGATTGGTCAAAACCTCCAATGAAAGAATCTCAACTGAATTTGAACTATGGAAATGCAACAAGGTGGAGCGATCCACCATGGAGGGGGGAGAGTTTGAGGAGGGGCGGGAGGAATTCCAGTGCATAAAAAAAAATGTGTCACATCATGCAATGAAATAAATAAACAAATAAATAAATAAATAATCTTAACCAGAAACAACTTCCAGGGTATTGTTTGCCAGGTGGTAAGCTTTCATTTGTAATGCTAGACTGAAGAAGAGATGAAAGCATTTTTGTTTATCTTTAAAGCCAGTTCTATTGATGGTTATGTGTGACTTGATATGCTCTTTTCTTCATCCCATAAAGGAAAACTGCTGAGAGGGAGTAAGTAATAGGCGGGATTAGACATTATTAAGCTCACTTTTTAGTGCATTTAAGAATAATCAATGATCCCTGTGGCAAATGTTAAAGGTGCCAGTGGTATCATGTTGGGAACATGTGTCTCTTCCACTCTGCCTCGGTCCTTTAAGTGACAATCCTGAGGGGAGTGACAAATACTGTCCATATTTTTGTGCAGATTGATGACTTTATGAAACATAAATCTCACAAAAATTGTTACTATGGCTATGTGACAGTCACTCTGATAACATGCTTTTTTCATTACAAATACGTGCTGATTATGACTGGTTTCAGTACAGGTTTTGTTTCCCAATGGAAGAAACTTTTTAATGATGGACACAAGGACTAGTTTATCATTTTTTAAAAAATTTTTGTTTTACTTTCCTGTATCATCTATTGAATTCTTGAGCAAATATCTTTAAAAAATCCTTATTCTACATTTTGAAGATTTCTAATGATCATTTAGAACCATTTTTCATACCCTTATTGTGAATTTGTATAATCTGAGACACTAAGCTCTAATTACTTTTCAAGAGGCTATTCCTACCATTAGTGTGGGTTCAGCTGAGTTGGAGTGGTGTGCAGAAAATCTGGGAATGCTGGGCTCCAAAATGATGTCCTGAGAATGCGTGCCAGTATTGGAAGAGCATGCAAATGATTTTCTTGAACTCTAAGATATATGAACACATTTTTGTTGATGGAAATTTAGCAAGATAAAAGATAATGTGGAAAAATGTGAAAATGAGAGGAAAAGCAATTTAAAAACAACAGTGATTATGCAGGACTTAGTGGAGTGGGCATATTCTAGGTATTAATCTGCCTAAGCTGTTTGGGAACAGATGTAGGTGAAACAGATACCCGGTGTTCTGTTGTGTGCATCCACAGTGAGACATCTGTCGGTGGACCGTGTGGCCAGGGCTAATGGAAGCAGGGGTTAAACCCCAAAATGACCTATTGCTTGTGTGAATTATTGAAGAACTAATTACTCAGGAAAACATGATGCTTTGATTCATCAGTCTGCACAGTGAGAATAAAATGCCTCTTTTAAACTTTTGCTGGTGTGCTCTGAAGCTGTCAGATGTGAGGGGAATTTTAAGATGGGTGTGAAGATTCAAGTTCACCTGGTATCTGCTTAGTTTTTAATGTTTTGCATGTGCCATCTGCTTGGAGTTTTTAAAAGCGTTTTGATGAGTCTATTAACCTAGCATAAGTATTCTCAAAGATTTCAGTTTTTTTATTAGCAAAAATCGATCCCCACAGAGAAACAAATGCAGAGTGACTTTTCCGGAGCTGACTGTGCAGTATGGCTTCTTAGTGTGGTGGGCCGCTCAGATCTGAGCTCTCCAATACAGTCGTCCTCGCCTGCACGTGACTACCGAATAGCAGAAATGGAGCTAGTGTGGGCTGAGAAAGTGAATTTTTAATGGTATTTAATTTTTAATTTAATAACCGTACGTGGCTAGTAGCAACTGTATTCTGCAATGCAACTCTAATACATGCACAGATGAAAAATTATTTGCTTCATTCCCAGGCATTATGATTTCTTTATTCAATTGGAAGGCAGAGTTACAAAGAGTAAGACGAAGATCAGTGGATTCCTTTCCCACAAGACTGCTGCTGGTTCACTTCCAACATGACTTCAATAGCCAGGGTTGGGCTGTGATGAATCTAGAAGCCTCCTCCAGCAATCCCATGTGGGTGGCAAAGGCCCAGGTACATGGACCACTTTCTGCTGCTTTTCTAGATGTATTCTTAGGGAGCTGGATCAGAGGTGGAACAGCAGGACTCACACTTTTGACAGTGCGGGCTGCAGCTTAACCCAGTGTGCCCCAGCATTGGCCTCCAGAGGCTTTGGTTTTGTGATTTCCATGTAAAGAAAGTTTTCAAAAACTGAATGCCAGCATAGAACTGATAAGGTCATGTAATTTCATGATATCTACCCTAGAAATACCAAAGTGATAGAATTTTGGGGGGCAGGGTTGTAAGGATTTTTAAAAATTATTTTTGGATTTTGAATTTTATGGTACCATTCCATAGGGCCTGGGCTTTTCCTATGACAGAGCTCTTGAACATAGTTTTCACACACACACACAGTGTATTTGAGAGCTAATTACCTGTCCAAGTCTAGGTCTCTTCTAAGGAAATATTTTGTTCCTCAGGGTTATTTTGACTTACTGTTTGAGCTGAAGTTTGATAAATGAGGTGGGAAGAGTGAGACAGCTGGCAATGCAGAGATAGGGATGCGTGAGGCAGAGGTCCCACCCTCTGATTCATTCTCTCAATTCCAGTGATGGGCAGAACTGAATGCGCAGGAGGCACAGGTCAGGAATACAGCCCAAGCCTTTCAGTGGGTGGTGGGGACCCAGCTACTTGGACCATTAACAATGCCTCCCAGTGGAAGCAACAGTGAGGTGCCAAGGCTGGGATCAAAAAGCAAGTCCTCTGATGTGTGGTGCAGGCATCTTAACCAGTGTCTTAAATACTAGGTCAAACACCTACCCCAGATAAGCTATTTATTAAACAGATGCCCATATGTGTCTCCTTTCCCTCTGCCCTCTCTTCCCTAGTCTTGTAAGGCCCTTTGGGGCTAGAACTGGCACTGACCCAGAAAGCTCCCTGTGGGAGTGAGGAATAAGCTTTCAGCAGAAGCCAGGGGACATGCGAATGAGAATCAACTGGACTGGGCCAGTGTCAGTAGGCCAGAGAAGGTGACCCAGAGGGGACTGTCCAAAGCAAGAGATCCTGAAGTAAATCACAGAAGGGTGAAGATGATGAAACTGAGGGATCAGTGTACCAGGGGATCAGATACAGAGAACAGCATAGCGATCATGTGTGTGCGAAGTCCGCACTGCTTCAAATGCTAGACTGGGCATTTTGTACTGTGTAGGTGGGAGTGTGGTCTCGTTGTCAGTGCATCTCATTGTCACTGTATCTGTGTGGTCGCAGGACCAGAAACTCTCAACAGTTAGTGTTTGTTACCTCACCTAGCTGTAACTTGACTTAGGGTATTAGATTACATTTCAGACATGGGCAAATCTGCAAATATCACCAGTCCTTAGAGACTTCTCTAAGGCCTTTCATATGGCAGTATTCCTTCAGTTTTAGATTTACCGTTTCAACAATGGTGTTAGTATACACTGAGCAAGTTGGCTCTGTGTATATACATAGGCGGTGAGCAAAGGGATGGAACTCTCAACGGATACAGCTCTTTGTATGTTCTTGTGTTTTCCAAAATTCGTATGTGAGGACCAAGAAGTACAAGAGAAGGAACGAAGGGGAATGGATTTGAAGGGCATGAAGCCTTGTGCTAACTTTGGGCATAGGAACAAGTTGAAGGTCCTAGTGTAATGAATGACTGAATCCAGAAGTTGGCAAGCAGACAGCTATCCATAGAACAAAATATAATTGGTAAGCTTTAATTTCTACCTTCATTCCCTGCTCCCATGTCCTTGGCATAGAACTGTGGACTTATGATAGGCCAAAATAAAGTCCGAAATAAGGTACCAGCCGGCTTCAGCGACATCTGCGCATGTTCCAAAACTTCAATCATTGACAGTTTTTGAAGTGGCATTGCTGCTATACTATAGTGCTCGGGGCTTGTTTAAAAACGGTGAATAATTGCTGTTTCCTCCTCGAGGTCCTGTGCTAAGTACCTATCTTGTTTAGTCTTCCCAAATAAGACAGTGTAGTCTCAAGAATTGGTATTCTTCAAGCACAGAGGTGTTAAATAATGATCAGGGTCGTGGAGTTGTTGGTATTCAAAGCCAAGCAGTCTGACTCAAGAGTCTCCCAGTTTACCCATTAGGTTACGCTATTTCCTCCAGCAATCAAGAATTCCCACCCAAGACTTTGGAAGTCTGAGTTAGTGAACGCAAAGCACCATGGTCCCAACCAAAGTCAAAATCTTAAACAATAGCAACTGACTTTTTTCAGACTTTTAAGGTAGTTCCACCCTAGAGAGCTTATTCCATTTTCCTTGCTATTTTCAGTTTCTGAGTAAATGAAAGCAGGAGAGACAAATGGGAGTTATAAATGAGTGTTTTGTAAAACTATTCTATGGTAAACACCACCTAAATACCCACATGTGGAAGTAATAAAATGATAAGTCTCCATGTGCATCCCTGTAAGGGGTGAGGCTCCATATGTCCCCTCACTGGGTTTAAACAGCTTTCAAATTATGGTCAGTCTCCTGTCACCTCTGCCCTGTGCATTTTCCTTCTCCAGGAAAAATTGGGAGCAATTCCTAGGCAGTATCTCAGTTCATGTCTAAGTATCTCAGTATATATCTCGCAGAGAAAAATATTTAAAATATGCAATCACTGTATCTTCTAATTTAAAGGAACCCTTCATATCTTTAAATATCCAGTTAGTGTTTAGATTTTCTGTGTTTCTTTTTAAAATAGAGGTCAATATGGAATAAAGTTTTTTGTTGCGGTTGAATGCTATTTTAAATGTTTTAATCTACCGTTTTTCTGGTTTTTTTTCTTAACTGTAGAATAACCAGATTTTTTAGCCATACCATAGTTCACCTATTACAATATGAAATCTTTCTTCAGGGTAAATGTTTGTGCAAGAAGGGAGAAAGAAGCAAGTTGTGCACATATGGCCTCTGGTATGGGATATCTGTCTGGTACTTGCATAGGGGATGCAACAAGCCAGAGAAGAGAAAGACTAATACTGTAACGCACATATCAATGACATCTTTGCCCAGGTAAGAGGCTGGGAGAGAGGACTGTCAGACTTAGGGCATGGGCATCCAAACCACTATCAAGGACCAAATCCTGATGTATTTTATTTTTAAAACACAAGCAAGCATATACACATACAGTTTTGGTTACCATATTCCTACTCGCCTTTAGAAATTCATGGCAGGGTAACATAAATCATTTTTCTACTTTGGTTGTTTTTAAGCAAACAGTATCCCTATCCTTCCCCAACACTATGTGGTGAGAATCCTCAGGTCCTTGAATATGTCTGCTACAAACTATTGTATGCCATAGTTTCCAAAGCCAGCTCTCTGTTAAAGGGTGTGAATTCTTCAGGTCTTCAGTTTGCAAATTGGTGTGGTGAAAAAATGTGTTCTTTTGTATTCTTCCAGTGTTTCTGGTACAAATTCTAGAAATGAGGTTGTTGAGTTAAAGAATAAATATCTGTATGACTTAGCTTCATACTGTCGAAGTCTCTCACAAGGGTTGTATTTTGCTCTTCTGTCATGGTTGTACGAGATTTTCTAAAGACTTCTTGAAGAGTATATTATCAACCACTTTTTCAGCCTGATAGTTTTGGGAAAGGATAAATCAGGATGGTTTTAATCATTGAATTATTCTGAACTCTAGTTCATTTCTCTTAACATTTGGGAAGAACTAATGTTCTGTGATCTGTAATAGATGGGGAAGCTACCATAAGTGTGACATAGTTTGTGCCTCAAGGTTTTCATGATCTATGGAAAGACACGAGGAATAGCTACATGAACTACTGTTGTGATTGAATTATTACTGGGTGTTATAAGTTTCCATGGAAATAATGGCTAAGAATGATTCTGCTTCATGCACAGAGCATGAAATAAATGGAAGATATAGAAATGATTGAGGATATATGTAAATGATTCTTGGAGCTTGTTGAATTAACAAAGAATTAATGTGAGTAACCCACATTATTTTAGGGGAGTAAAATCTCAAGGTGAGGTATTTTGGTCTATTTGGAAAGTAAAAACCCAGTCTACGTGAAAACACTCACGTAGAGGAGATGACAGCACTTAGTGACTAGTTAACAGGTTGCCCAGGGACTTGAATGTGCCATACTGGGAAGTTGGTGTCCCAATATGGGTTGAATTTTATGGATAGAAAAGTTTAGATGCTATTGAAGATGATGGTGTTGTATGTATATGTGTGTATGTATGTATGCCACAAGAGAGGATGGTGAAGGCCAAGTTTTAGAAGGTAATCAAGAGGGCCAAGTGAGTTAAACCTTAGGGCTTGGATGGATGGACCTCCTGACAGCCTGGCAGCTTCTGGGGGCATCTGAACCAGGTCGGACTGGGTGCTTAGGGCCCTAGCTCTAGCCAACGCTGCCAAGCAATGGTGAATATGAGGCTTGCCTGGGTCCAAGAGTTTTCTTCCTTCACAGCAAATACACTGTGAGGGGATCTCAATAGCTTGCATCCCTGGCTCCGCCCACTGCCACCATCTTGGGCGGGGGCAGGTGAGTTCGACCTCAGGGCTTGGATGCATGGGCCTCTGGGTAGCATGACGGCTGCTGGGGGCATCTGAACCAGTTCGGATTCAATGCTTGGGGCCCTACTCCCAGCCACTGATGCCAAGAGGTGGGCGAATTGGGGGCTTGTGGCCTGAAATCTTGAGGGAATGGAATTACTGCCTAGGGACTTCTATGGAAGGGCCACTATATGTGTAGGTGAGGAATGAATACTGAGGGACTCCAAATGACAGTACTGTCGTTGCAGTTAAGTGTGGGATCTGAGACCCAGTGGTTTGAGGGGAGAGACTAGAAGATATGTATGAGTCAGACTGATGCACCAGCCCACATGGGAGTCCTAAGTAGGGCTTGTTAGCATGGAACATTGTTGACCACCACATGAAAGCTAGGGTTGGGGGGCCTGTCTAGCAGGACTAGATGTCAGTACCAGACTAAATGTCAGAAGAGGAAACGGGCAACACTAGGCAGTGTCATGTCACTAACCAGCACATGAGAGAACCAGATCGGGGGGTAGATTCTGTGGGGGTATGTGGGTCGAACCCTGTGGAAATACAAGTCCCACTAGTTAGCTGAAGAGTTAGGGTGGGGATGGGCTGAGCTAGGTGTGATCAAGGAATCTGCCACACTCACAGGTACAGGGACTGAGAATAGTCTGGGCAGGTCCAGGCTGCAGCACCCACATGTGTGTCCTAAAACAGGGTGTTTGGTGAGCTGGGCCACAACATTCACCAGCTCACACAAGACCAAGATGGAGGGGCAGGCTATACCAGGTAAGGGCCAAGCAGCTGCTGGCATGCATGAGATCTGGGTCTGGGAGTGGGCCAAGTGGGGGAATTTGGGAAATTCCCCTAATGAGTCATAGCTCCTACTGGTGAGTATGTGGTCCAGGCTTGGGGGACAGGCAACTTGGGTAAGATAGCTCCAACTGATGGCCAATGTGTGGTTGGTTTTGGAAGGGGCGAACTGGGCAGGGCTGAGCAAAACTTAGCTCACTGGCAGATGCAGAAACCAGGCTGAAGCACAGGTCATGCTGGGCCAGACTGTCACACCTACCGGTTTGCATGAGCCAGGGATGGGAACATACTGAAGCAGGGCCAGGTTTCAGCACCCACCAGCAACAGTTGGGAATCGGGGTAGGCCAGGTCAGGCCAGACTACAGCATGCAAAGGCCAGGACAGGTGAGTGACTATGCCAAGCTGGGTCAGAGCAACCACTGGCACATGCAAGTTCTGCGGCTGGGAACATGTCTGGATGGGGAGCAAAGGGGAGAACCTGGCTGGGTTGTGGTTACCACTGGTGAGTGCAAAGGCCAAAGGGGGAGTTGCTGTCTAGTCTTGGCATGGCTACAGTGTCCCTTGGCACAAATGTGGACTGGGTCTGGGGTGTGCCAGTCTGGGCCAGACTCTTAACACCCACTGGTGCTCGTGAGAACCAGGGTAGGTGTAGGACAGGCTACGCTAGGTCTCTGCCCCTGCTAAACCTTGTGTGAGCTGTGTCTGGGTGTGGACCAGGCTAGACTGGTCTGTAATACTCAACAGTAAAAACTGGAATGGGTGAAGGCCAGTCAGGAAGGCCACTGTTCCTGCTATGACAGGAGGTGCACTAAGTAGGGCTGGCCCGTGGACCCACCAATGGGCACGAGATCTGGGTTTGGGAAAGGTTTTGATGGAGGAGGTTGGGGAACTCCTCTGTTAGGATACAATCCCTGCAGGTGAGTGCAAGAACCACAATATGGAGCAGCCCAGACCAGGTTTGGGAATGGTACCTGTTCCGGTATACATTTGGTGCAGGTTGGGAGCAAACCAGGCTGGGCCATTTCATATCACCTGCTGACAAATCCAAGCATCAGTATGGAGTGTGGGTCAGGCTGAGTTGGGTCACAACACAACCCAGTTCATATGAGGGCCAGGACTGGGTGCCGGCTGGGCTAGGCTAAACTGTAGCCCCCACCAGCATGAGCTGAAACTGGGGGGTGGGCCCGGTCTGACCAGACTATAGCATGCACTGGAAAATGCTGAGGTGAGGCGGGCAATGCCAGCCTGGGCTGCAGCAACCAACCAGCACATGTGAGACCAAGGGGAGAGGGAGTGAAGTTAGTAGTGGGGCTGCGAGGGACTCCATTGCTGGACCACCACTCTCACTGGAGAGCATGAGTAGGGATTGGGGCAGTTCAGGCTGGGCAGAGCTACAGTACCTGTTGGCCTCATGTAAGCTAGATGAGAAAAATTCCAGGCTGGGTTGATTGTTTCTTCTGGTGCATGAGTAAGTCAGAGTGGGTTTGGGTTGATTTGCAGATGCTGACACAGGGGCAAATTCTGTCAAACTGCAGAACAACCTGGAGAGTACAAGATCCGGGAATTGGAGTAGGTCCAGTACGGAAACAGTGAGCACCTCCCTCTTGGGTTGCCACTCCACTGGAGAGCATGAGAACCAGGACTGGGGCAGGCATGGCTAGACAAAGTGACACCCGCCAGCATGTGTGTGGGCTAGATAGTGGGGTTGATTGGGTCAAACTAGACTTCAGTGCCCATTGACATGTATGAGAACTGAATGGGATGTGGGACAGACTGGACCAGTCTGCTGTATGGGAACCAAGGAAAGGGCAAGCCTGGTGGGGATTCTTGTGGGTCACTCTAACTAGGCGGCTGTTCCTACTGGCATACATGAAGGCACTGTGTGTGGTGGGCAAGATTGGACTGGGCTGCAATACCCATTGGTATGTGTAGAAGACAGGGCTGGAGGCAGAATTGACCTAGCAATTTCAACTACCAGCATGTGCATAAGCTAATTGATTGGGATGACAATATCCTATAAGATACAGGAGGTAATGCACTAAGCAGGGAGAAGGGGAATATGGGACTAGATGTGAGATAGGTAATCAAAGATAGTTTAAAGAATGTGTAGTTTAAGAGGCGAAAAAGGATGATCTTGACATTTTTGCCTTGGATAATGGAGTGATTAATGGACACCGCTAAATTTCTCAAACAGTATAATATGCTTTTTTCCTTGAATGCATTTTGCCAAGCCATAGCATCTAATGTTTCAGGGATTAGCAAATATCCAAACTGAAAGAAGATGGGTTGGCAATAAAATGCGTGAACTGGAGAAATTGCTCCTGAAGGACTTGTAACTTGAGATCTGTGTGTCCTGTGAGCCTTGGGTGTTTTCCTTCTCTGTCCCTGTTCCTGTTCATGCTAGTCAGAAGATACTTAAAAATAACCATGGCTTAAAGTTTTCTATTTGCAGACATACTCATTATATGTTGGTAAGATCTTACATCTTCATATTGTTTAAGAATTACTGGGATGTAAGAGTTTGTGAAATAGTAATTTGGTAATATATCCATTTTTGGCTTGTAGAAGGGAATTTTATATCTTTTTAAATTTAGAACAAGCTCTTAATTAAAATCTCCATGTTGGTATTTTTTCATGTAATAAAAGTATCTATGCCAGTTTAAAGTTTTAAATTTGCTAAATGTTACAAACACAATTCAAAGCCTTTTGGTGTCCATCTGTGCAGGAAGTATAATCAATAAAATGGAGCAGCTGTTAGTATGTATTGGTTCCCTTACATGTTTTCATGTTTTGAAAGTGTAAAGAGATAAGAGTATGTTTTTGTTGGGGATTTCATCATACAGATAGTTATTGCAGTTAAAATGTATTACCATCCACCAAGGTTGTAAAAACTCCATAAATAGCCCACTTAGCTTAGAATAGTAGCTCATTTACATGCTTACATAAATTCATTTAAATGCACTGAAATAACATGTATTTCTCATGTATTTGATTAATAAACTGTTTCCAAAAGTATTTCCATTGCTTAAAAGTTAGCATTTAAATATTTTTGGTGAAAGGGTATGCTTTGATACCGCAGCTTCTAAACTGAAGACAGATATATTTCCCATGTAAATTGAATGTTTTTGCATTGTTACCAAATCTAACCTGCTGTTTGTAGCATTTTGGAAACAAGGAAACACCTTGCAAATGAACATGATTTTCTTGAACTCTTCTTGGCACTGGAATTTGAAGTCTCATCTCACTACTGTTTTTCTGAGTGGAGACTGTGTAAATTAAAATCCTAATACATTTTCAAATTTAACTTAAAGAACTTGAATTTTTAAGTGATTACTCTGAGAAGCTGTGGAGTGCTTTGGGGTTTGCCCTAAGATCTTCATTAATGTTGTTTGAATAGCATTTCTTCATGTTCATGGATCCCTTTTGGATAATATAACCAGTTCTAAAGGGATATTCTAGAAGAACTCAACCTTCTAATAATGGAAATGATAATACACTACATTACTGTAATGATCCAACTGTTACCTACTTCTTAAGTACTGGGTATAAAACTCCAGGTCGAAGTACTTGATTTTTGTTTTTTAAAGATTTTATTATCATTGGAAAGCCGGATATACAGAGAGGATGAGAGACAGAGAGGAAGATATTCCATCCGATGTTTCACTCCCCAAGTGAGCAGCACCGGGCCGGTGCTGCGCTGATCCAAAGCCGGGAACCAGGAACCTCTTCCAGGTCTCCCACGTGGGTGTAGGGTCCTAAAGCTGTGGGCCGTCCTCGACTGCTTTCCCAGGCCACAAGCAGGGAGCTGGATGGGAAGTGGAGCTGCCGGGATTAGAACCGGCGCCCATATGGGATCCCGGGGCTTTCAAGGCGAGGACTTTAGCTGCTAGGCCACGCCGCTGGGCCTGAAGTAATTGATTTTTGAAGTGAAGAATTCTTGTCAGTATCCCAAGCAAATTAAATATTACCATGAGCTTTCTGAATAAGTAATGGTCACCATTTTTGTTTGTTTCAGTTAGAATGGAGAAGTACAAAAACCCTGCCGGCGATGCCTGGGAATACTTTTATGGTCTTATTTGGCTAGTATTCTGCCTGTATATACCATCCACAAAGTCAGTTAACTGAAAACTCTGAAAATCAACTGTCATGCTCAATCTACTGTTAAATAACAATATGTGTAGACATAACATTCTAACTTGATTTTTGTTCACCTTAGTGAAAACATGGTCATTATTATTACTGATGCTCTTTTGTCTGCACATACTGTTGAAACATAATGTGTTGTGCATTTGATCCAGATATTACCTTATTGCCATAAGGAGTTGCTGTTATTTTAGACACCAGCCGATTCTGTGATAGTGTCAGATTTCTTTAACATATGCTTATGTTTTTGTACAAATGACCCTTAGAAACATCTGCTAGTTTTGTGGTGGTATCTACTGTTTCATTTTTAGAATTTGACATGTCAGTTTTTCATGAATTTACATTTCACTGGAATAGGTTTCCTTTCTGTTTTGCTGCTATTGATACTAATAAAATTGACTCAATAGTTTGTAATACGATTCAGAGAGAAACTGAATCTACCTAAGCTTTAAAAGTACTTTTTTATGAGTGGTTTTTGAAATGTACTTTTTTATGAGTGGTTTTTGAAATTTTTTTGCCGTTGATTTGTATCCTAGGTTGGAAGAGGGTCATCTAGGATCCAAACGTTTCATTTGCTTTCACTTTTCCTGGTTTTTCAGTTGCTCTTGGAACTTGCCAGGGCTCCTGTACTGCCGGTGGTGGCTTGCTGCCTCATGCCTTGTGCTTACTGTGATCTCTTTTTCTCTTCAGTATCGAGGATTTTCAGCATCATAATATTTTTTTCTACTTTGTCCTTTTCTTTTTTAGAAACCTAGTTAGTTATTCAAAGTAATATCCTTTAAAATATGTTAAAGTTTCAGCATCAATAAATGGAAAAACAAAAACTTCCTTAGAAGAGCAGCATCTGCAGTGTTCTACAATAGAAAAGGTATAGATTCTTTGTACTTTCTATTTTAGTACAGGACATTATCAATAACCTTTTAGATTGCATATGCTTGGTAATATAAATCCAGTAAAGTAAATATATATGAGAGCTATGGCTTTAAATTACAGGATATTGCTGTATAAAGATAATTACTAGAGCAATCAGCTTTTATTTTCTGTTCTGCGTTCTGCGCATCACTGTTGGTCTCCCTCACACGGGAAGCAAGTCGTCATTGACATCTGCCTGTACGCTCAGTTGCCCTGGCTGCTGTTAGTTCCTGTTGTCCCGTGGGTGAATGATGTCATTAGGGCAACCTTCTGTCCTTCTGCTTGCTACCAGTTGGCTGACACTTAGTTGAGCCGCTTGTGACTTAGGTACTGTGTGTCTCCGGTGGCTCTGTGTTGGCCTCTGTGAGATCTGTGCACCTTCTGCTACAAAATTGAATTGTGCCAGAGGTGGTGGAATAACTGAAAGCTTTCCTTTCAGTGACAGATCTCAAACAAAGCTCTACTGACTTCTGAAGTAGCTCTTTATTTAGACCTGAAATAGGAGATCCAGGAGCTTGGGTGTCCCCAGAGAAGGAAGGATTTCCTACAGCCTTCTGGACCCCCAAGGGCAACCATCTGAGTGGCTTGGGGGACTGGATCCCAAGGGCAATATAATTTCCCTAAATTTTGATTTAGTTTCCCTCTATGTACAATTAGAGTAAGGCAAAATGAGGGAATTTCACAGTGACTTTTTTTACTTACATCCCACTTGCATCTCCCCAACCTGTCTGTCCCTTGACCACAGTACATGAAGACATTCATGAAGAATCTTCAGAAACTGGGTATGCTTGTAGTAACATTCAAAGTGTGAAAGATTATACAACAGCTTTCGCTTGATACCACTATCTGTTTTGTTTTTAACAAAGTGAAGTTGATCTGTACAGTTATGAGGGTGGGTGGAGGGGAATAGCGGAAATATATTTCCATTAACTTCGTGTCGCCTAGTACGATACCCTGAACAGGTGCAGCTGTAATTGTTTACTTGATGCTCTTTTTGAGAAGTTAATTGTATCATGGGAAATGGAAGAATAGCAAAATTAATTTGTTTGAGCATTCTTTAGGAAATCTTGTATGCATGTTCACTAGAGAAACACTGGAATTTTTCCTTAAAGGACAAAGGCTTTGTTTTGTTTTTCATAAGACGTACTCTTTCTAATTAAAATAAAATCCCAGTGTTAAAGGATTACTATTTTAAATAATTGGATTTCATTCCTTTGTTTATCTGATGCCTATTTATGAGAATAAATCTAATGGCATCTGAGGATAACAAATATTTTCAAATTAAAAAGTTCCCTTAACACCAAACAGCAGTAATGCATAATAAGGTTATGGATGACAACATAAGAAAGTGATGTGAGGTCATGGGTTTATCTTAAATTTGGGAAATGCAAAGATCAACAAAATAGTTAACCATACTAGAACCTGCAGAAGCACTCGTTTAAAATGAAGTATTCTGTTACAAAATTTAAAGTACAAATAAACTCATCACTTACATAGTTTTATTTAATCTTGTTGTCAAAAATGCTAAGTACTATCTCTCGTATCTCTCTTTCCTGAAGTGGCTTATTAATATTTAAAAGTGGTTAGGTTAAAGTCGAAGGGAGAAAGGAAAGTGTGAATGTTCCTCACTATATTTTTGGAGAATAAACTGTCTCGTTCCCTTTTCCCTGCGTGCCCCTTGCCCACCTCACAGCCCTTTTAGAGACTCTTCCATCACCCCTGAGCCTAGAAATAACAAACATCAGGGGCAAGTTGAGAGGGGAAGGGGGTACTTTGCTGGAGGCAAAGCCTTGCTCCATATGGATCCTTACTGAAACTCTGAGCCCCTCACATCAGACTGGAGCTCCCAGGGAAGAGGCCTTGCTGCTGGCAGTGTTAGCAGGTGAAGGAGCAGGAGGTGGAGAGGTAGTTGAATAGCCATTTTGCCAATCAATTTTTTTCTGAACTTTGATGAATTTTTCACATGGATTCTTTTTCTCAGCTGTTCCTAGATTAGTCTTGACCTTTTACTTTGCAGGTGTACCTATGCTGGCTTTTCTTGGATTTGGAAGTTTAATGAGGTGCTGGTTCTCTAGTTCTAGTACAAGACTTTAAAAGATAAGTGGAAATCTGGGAGCCAAATTACCGAGGCCTTCTGGGATTTCTAACTTAATGCTCAGGCAGGTAGTATAAGAAATATAAATGGTACTTTCAAATTGCACACAGTATTTCCAACTTCCTTCAGCTGTCTACCTGTATCACATTGCATCTCTTGCTATCTTGATGAACTCCCCTTTAAAAAAAATTCAGTGGCCTCATAACGCAAGTCTAGTGTTCAAATTGATAGCAAATGAAGTATTCAAAGAATTTTTTTAATGTGCTTTTGGCATGATATATGTGGAGACACTGGACTATAGAAAAAGGGAAGGATCACTTTCTCTTTTTATAAGATTTATTTTTTTTTAGTGTAAGATCAGATCTACAGAGAGAAGCAACAGAAATATTTTCCATCCACTGGTTCACTTTCCAAGTAACTGACACAGTTGGAGAAGAGCCAATTGAAAACCATGAGCCAGGAGCTTCTACTGTATCTCCCATGCGGGTGCAGGGTTCTAAGGCTTTGGGCCATCCTCGACTGCTTTTCCAGGTCACAAGCAGGGAGCTGGATGGGAAGTGAAGCACACAGGACACAAACCAGCAACCATATGGGGTCCTGGTGAGTGTAAGGTGAGGATTCAGCCACTAGGTTACTGCACTGGGCCCTGTAAATTTTAATATGGGCCCTGTTTCTCTTAATATGGTAATCAGACAATGTGTCTTCCAGTGAAGAAAATTCAGAGATGATAAATAAAGTTAAAAATGAAGATAAATTGAGGAATGATGATGTATTAGATTCAAAGGACTGTGCGAGCATAAAATCACACTTTGGGTAGATTAATGAGCAGAAATCTATCTCCTTACCATTCCAAAAGCTTTAAGTCCAAGTTGGAAGTGGCATCAGCAGTGGTGTGCAGTGAGGCCACCTCTCCTGACATGTGGAAAGCTGCCTCCTTGCCTATAAGGCCTTTTCATCGTGACTGTGTGGAGTAATGCCTCTGGTGTCTGTGTCTATTTTTGATAAAGACACCCATTTTGTCTGAAGAAGGCTCCACCCTTAAGACCTCATTCAGGCTTCCAATACCTGTTGGGAGGCCCTACCTTCACATCTAGTCTCTCTGAGCTCTGGAGCCTCAACATAGGAATCTGGGAGAAGAAACTTCAGTCCTTAAAAGGGGGATTTGGTAGAGTACTCCTTTAATTCAACCTCTTTCAGCATCCTAAGTGGGTTTTATTATCCCCAAGTTCTTGTAAAAAGCAAGGAGCGACTTTTTTTTTTGATACATTGGTCAATGCCTAGTTAGTCACCTAAAACACTAAGTAATACAAACAGTTAAAATAGTCAAATACTAAACAATATGAAGACAGTTTGGAAAGATGAGTTATATTTGACAATTGAAGTAGCCTTTGACAACTCAGTTTCTTTGGAATTTGGTCAATCTAGGCAGTCTAAATATAGCAAAACCTTTTAGTTACAAGGATAAAAGAAAGACAAGTGGTTTTCAAGCAGGTCATGAAGAATGTGTAGTATGAAAACTCATGAATGTTAGCATTATTGTATCCAAGCAAACTGTTCTTTTGATTTGCCTTGCAGTCCCTTAATGGTGGCAAGATCAGCTTTACAGGTAGTGAAATGCATTTGAATATCACCAAATGATAACGGCAACATCGTGCATTTGTCCTTCCAAAGTTCCCAGAAAGTGTGGTGAACTCTTCAGCTCCCAGTTTTAAATCTGGTTTATAACCACATTAAGTCATATTTTCTCTCTGACCTTTCCTCGCTTTTATTAAGTGCCTTTTTTACATTTTGTTACTCAAATTGATTTTTACTTCATATTTCCTAGTAAATCTTACTAATAGAAACCTTGCATATAAGGGAAGTGTTTTGAACTATCGGGTTGCTGGGAGCAACCATAAAAGGTCACACAAAGAAGTGAATTCAATTGATATTTCTCCACAAGTCCAAACAACTTGTTTCTCGTGCAATTAGAACACTGACCTACATTTAACAGCAATACTGTCTTATCTTTTATCTAAATCCACTGTTCCACGGAAGGGTAAAATATAGAAAACAGGCCATGGATATCACTTTCTCTGTTGTCCTTAACCACAGTATTCACCACCTTGGTCAAACACTCTGTTCGTGAAAGGTTATTGATACAGAAAATTGAGAATCTTGTACACCATCATAGCACAATATTTTTTTTTTTGAATTATATAGTTACAATCTTGAAAAACAACCAGACAAAAAAGACATAAATTGGGGTGCCAATTGGTTAATTTCACCTGGAAATAAGCTGATCTGCTTTTAGTAAGAGTTGCTTTTAAAAAAAGAGTGCTTTGGTTTTTATTACTTCAGTCATTCCCCTTAAAGTATATTTAGAAGTGTGTCCTTATCTGGGCTTTGCAAGGCTCTGAAAATGCAAAGCAACAGATGTTAGACCCAGTATAATTAAAGGTATCCTGGAAACACATCTTTATAGAGTGTGATCTGTACTTGGGGAAACAAAAATTTGGCAAACAAACGGCGTTAAGTTGCTGATGTCAGCAGTAATTGCACTGGCTAGGATGTAATAATACTGTGTAGGCGGTAACTGCATGAATGTATTAGAAGAAAAATACAATTTTATAATACATTAAAAGACAAATGAACTTACATAAACTTCAGAACATTTGTTCCCCTGAAAAGCAGAAAAGTCTTGGTTTCATTCAGAGTTCCTTAAATAGCTTTTTGGAAGAAATATCTAGGATTCTAAATCCAAAACTATCACTAGTGAGACACTTGTCCATATTCTTTGTAAGCTATTTGCATTCATGAAAATTTTGTGCATATGAAAATACAGCATGTTTAAGAAAGGAACCAATCCTTGATCTTCAAATATAACAATAACTTCCTGAAACAAATTGGCCTTTTTAAAATCCAATTACTGTATCAGACTAGAATACAGCAATTATTTCTGTAATATTTAATCTCTTTCTTCAGTCCTTATTAAAGCAACACTCTTCTCAGAATAGATGAAGCCAAGTGGAGCTACTGAAATCCTCATTGATGAAGAATTATTTGGAACTTAAGATTTTCTTTTATTGGGAAGGTAGATATACAGAGAGGAGGAGAGACAGAAAGGAAGATCTTCCGTCCAATGATTCACTCCCCAAGTGGCCACAACAGTCGGAGCTGAGCCAATCCAAAGCCAGGAGCCTGAGCCTTTTCTGGGTCTCCACGCAGGTGCAGGATCCAAGCCTTTGGGCTGTCCTTTACTGCTTTCCCAGGACACAAGCAGGGAGCTGGAAGGGATGTGGAGCTGCTGGGATTAGAACTGGCGTCCATATTGTATCCTGGTTCATTTCAAGGCAAGAACTTTAGCTGCTAGGCCACCATGCTGGGCCTGGAATTTGTTTTGAAAAGCATTGTGAAAATTTTTCAAACAGGTAGCCATAAAATTGTGGATGTAATTAGACAAGTTTCTTTTCTAAAATGCTATTTAAATTTTTGTTTTTCACGATACAGTTTTTTGGGTATAAGGATTGCACACCTGCTCTCCCACACACCTGCACACCTTGCCCCATGTTACAGTGGTTAGTGCTTTAGTAACAGTTACAAGTCTAACATTCTGCTATTTATTTAAGTACATCATGGCATTGTAGATATAGACAGTGGTAAAAAATTTATTATCAAGAAGTCAAGGTATATTCAGCAGTTTAATTGCAAATTCTCTTTTTATTCAGGAGTAGGGATCCATACCTCAATGTATCATCATTTGTTGGTATGCTAGTCTCCATTACAATTCATCTATGAAAATGTGTAAATATTTGTTTACCTGTTTTGTATTTTGCATGAAATTTGCCTTATATCAGAGAGAGCATGTTACTCATTCTTTTGGGCCTGATTTCTTTCACTGAGCATAAAGTGATCTCCAATTGGGACAATATTATAGTAAATGGTAGAATTTTATTCCTTTTATTGGCTGTGTAATATTCCATAGAGTAAATGTACCACAGTTCCTTTATCCATTCTTTTGCTGGGCATCTGGGCTATTACCATGTCTTAGCTATTATGGAGTGTGGGGCATATTGTGGAGGGATGCAGGTTGCTTTCTCATATGCAGATTTCATTTCCTTTAGTTGTGTCTCCAGGAATGGGATAGCTAGGTCGTACTGTAGATCAACTTTTGGTTTCTAGCACTCTCCATACTGATTTCTATCGGGGCTGTTCTAGTCTATGCTCCCACTATTAGTGGGGTAGGTTACCTTTCTCCTCATTCTCACCAGCAGGTGGTGTTAGTAGATTCCCAGATATAGACCAATGTCACTGGAGTTTGGAGGAACTCCAATGTGATTTTTATTTACATTTCCCTAATAGCTAGGGAGCTTGAGCATTTTTTTATATGTCTACTAGACGTTTGAATTTATTCTTTTGAAAATGACTGCTCATATCATCCACTCATTTCTTCACAAGATTGGTTGTTTTGCTGTCATTGAGTTTCTGACGTCCTGGAAATCAGTCCCCTTTCTGTTGTGTAGTGTGCAAAGATTTTTTCTGACCTAAGCTTCGTAGTTTGATATAGTCCCATTTGTTTCTTTTGGCTTTGATTGCCTGTGCTTTTGGTGACTTTTCTGAGTCTTTACCAATACCTCTATCTTGTGCAGTGATTTCTCTGTTTTCTTTCATCTATAAACTGTTGCTGTGGCATAATTTTCACATCTGCTGAGATGACAGATAAGGAGAAGGACACTTTGCAGGCTTGGCGTGCTATCCCCACATCTAGTACTCGGCACTCAGAGTAGGGATACATATCCAGCGCTCCTCTCCAGTCATGGAGAGTGAAGATGTTACCTTCCTTGTTGGCACAGTTGGTGTATTTCTAAAACAAAACCAAGCATCCAAAGAAAAACCACCAGGTGACCAGGCTCACACTACATAATCATTGCCACTCATCAAAAACAAAGCGATCCCACCTCAGAATGGAATAAAAGAAGAGCTTTGCATATACAGGCAAATAAATCCTTTTAGGGTGAATACAAATGGATATTGCTGTACTTCCCAAAATGTTTGAGGAACTACAGGAAATGTTTGAATAAAGATGTGTACCTAAGGTAGAGTAGTAGTGACCATACGAATTAGCTTCTGGACAATTCCCTCTTACATCAAGTGTGTCTTCCCGTTTTCTGTATCTCTTTCTACTATTTACCTATAGCTTATTTGTTAGTAGATCATTTACTAAGGGGGGTTTCCTAGTGTGCTTTGGGGAAGTACTCAGCACACCCCCTTTTGTGAAGCAGTAATTTGGAAAAAAAATCCAATGAAGATCTAAATTCTGGCTAGCTCCTCCTGTTCCTCCATTCCCTGATACACTGAACTACTACAGGGAGGGAAAAAAAGCTACATCTAATCCTTAAATCCTCAGTATTTAGGTCAGAAAACACCAGGCATGAACTAAGTACTCAAATGTTGAAGCTGTATAGATGATTAAAGATACTTCTCTTGCCTCTACAGCTTATCAAGCAGAATGCTCTCCGAATCGCCAGAAAACTGGGAACAAGAATGGGAAAAAGTGTGAAGTCTATAAAAAATAAACGCCAGTTGCTTTCACGTTCTCATTCTCTTGAAAGCTAGGGGAGATGAACTGGCTGCCTGTCCGTGAGGGTGCATGTAGACCTGGTGCTGACTGCAGATGGTGGCTATTGGCTGAAAATCAGAGGATGACCTCAGTGGTTGTTAGGCCAGGCAGCTCATCTGTATCTCCATTCCCTGATGTATGGAAGGATTCCATCTCTCATACGTGAAGGCTGCTTTTTTTCCAATGTAGTGTCATCAAAAAGTATGAGAAGTCCTTGGCTCTACTTTCTGAAATATGCAAAAACATACTTCATTTGTTACTGATTGGAAAATTCAGTCCTCTCATCAGGGTTATTAGGATAAAAACATGTTTGATTTGGGAGAGAAGAGGCAGGCCAGTCTCTCACAGAGCTACCCTGGGGATGTACAAAGTGGCCTTTGAATTTGGGCACATGGTGCCTGGTCAGCCACTAAAGGGAGCTTCCACATAATTGAAGATATCAAAAACAAATTATGCTTTATTTTCTATTTTCTTTTTTTTATTATTTAGACAGAAGATTCACCTAGAGGAGAGATAGAAAGATACTACATCTGCTGGCTCACTCCTCAAGGGGCTGCAACAGTGTAAGCTGAGCTGATTTGAAGCCAGAAGTCAGATGCCTCCTCTGGCTCTCTCAGGTGGTGCAGGGGCTTAAGACTTTGTACCATCCCGTACTGCTTTCCCAGGCTATAAGCAGAGAGTTAGATGGGAAGTGGGACATCAGGGACATGGACTGGCACACATATATCCCATATATGGGCACTTTTGCAAAGGATTACTCAGTTAAGTCATTGTACTGACACCTTGAGGATTGTTCTGTGCCTTCTAAGACTTCTGTTTGGTTAATCTTAATGACACTTCAATGACAAGCAGGAATATAAATAAAATAAAACAATGTCATCGTAGTTTCCCTCTTTAGTTTTCATTCTTGACAAATTTTGATATGGTTGCTCAATGCTATTTCAGTGTCTCTTTCAGTGTTTATTTTTGTTTAACTCTTGTTTCCCATTTTCAGCATTCAGGCAAGCATTATGAAAAGTGTAAACAGGATAGGAGAGTTACACAGCAGTAAAATAAGGTACAAGTTGAGGCTTCCTTTTCCAAAAATGCTTGGACTCAGTAATATTTCATGATGTGAGATTCTTGGTGTTTGGAATGATTATATACATCTTACCTCTTAAGCAGCTCTGATACTAAAATCCAAAATGATCTGAAAATCTTTTGAAATATTTTAGAATTTAATTTTTGAGTTAGGGATGCTCAATATATGTTATAGTAATAGATCTTAATATCATTGAGATTGATTGGAAATTGGTCTTTGCCACTTAGTGAGTAATGAGGACAAGCTACTTAAACTCCAAGCTTTTCCTTCAGTCTGTATAGTGAGATATTTAATAACAGTCTCCAGTTTGTAGTAGCATGAACATTCACTGACAAAATAACCTACACCTCTATGTATTATGTGGAACAGAATTTGCATCTCTTATATCTAAACTTATAAATGTAGAAATTACAAAATTATAGCATGTAGAGCTGAAAAACAGGTTAAAAAGTATAGGACTTTTTTTTTTCAAGGAGACAAGTTTATTTCATTCACTGGTTGTCTAATTCCTGCAATATTTTCATTGAATAGGGGCTCAACAAATGTTTTAGTGAATTGCCTAATCTCACTTGAGGAATGTGCTATTAAGTTCAAGTAGTAAGGCATTTCAGCCAAGTTTGGCGAAAGGACACAAGTAGAAGCCCTTGTAATGTCACATTCAGTGTGCTGTCTGGAAATCCTGTCTTCTCAATATTTATTTCACCTAGTAAATACCTAAGAGGATAAACTTTGATAACCCAAAAGTCTTGGTATCAAATATTAGCATTCCTATTAAAATCATTGCCATAGCACTATTCAACTTTACAGACAAGGATATCAAAAGTATTTGTTGCTATACAACTGTTGGAATTAGCTAAGAAAATCTTTGCAAAGTATTTCCATCTTCACTTCATGTACCATCCTTTGAAATTTTTTACTTAATTTTTTTTAGTGACAGTAAAAAACAGTTCTTTTAAAAATTTAATTTTTATTTTAAAGTCAGATATACAGAGAGGAGAGACAGAGGAAGATCCTCCGTCTGTTGACGCACCGCCCAAGTGGCTGCCATGGTTGGAGCTGAGCCAATCTGAAACCAGGAGCCCGGTGCCTGCTCTGGGTCCCAAAGCTTTGGGCCATCCTCGAATGCCCTCCCAGGCCACCGGCAGGGAGCGGAATAGGAAGCCGGGCTGCTGGGATTAGAACCAGTGCCCATATGGGATCCTGGCACGTGCAAGGCAAGGACTTTGGCCACTAGCCCACTGGGCTTCAAAAACAGATCTTATCTGTTGGTTCATTCATCAAATGCATGTGATTGGGTCAGGCTGAAGCTGTGTGTCTTAGAAAGCCCTTAGGTCCCAGCCACGTAAGTAGGTGAACCATCATCTGTTGCATTCCAGGTGCTCATTAGCATGAAACTGGAATTGGGAACAGAGCTGGTACTCAAGTCAGACAGTCAGACACGGAATCTGGGAATCCCTCAGCTAACCATTCTCCCTGTTTCTCATTCATTCATTCTTTCATTTATTTTTTCTTTTTAAAGATTTACTTCATCTGTTTGAACATCAGTCTTCTTTTCTCACTCTTTCCTTCTGCTGCTTAGTCCGCTATGACTGCAACAACCAGGGCTGGGCTGACCTGAAGCCAAGAGCCTGGAACTCCATCCAGGTCTTCCACAAAGATGGAATAGACCCAAACACTTAGTCCATCTTCTGCTTTCCCAGGTGTGTTAGGAGGAGTGAAGCCAGAAACGGAGCAGCTGGGACTAAAATTGGTGCTTCAGCATGGGATGCCTTTGTTACAGATAATGGTTTAGCCCAGTGCACCACAACTCTGGCACCTTTTGCTCTTTGAACTGCTATGATCAGGTGTTTGACTTACATGCTTCCACAGCTCCGTTATGAAGGTCAGTCCTCTTCTGACTTGACCCATTTGTAGAATCACAGTTAATGTTACTGCGCTCGTTTGTAGCTGTTTCTTTACCTTCCATAATGCCGTTGTTTCAGTCTTCATTTTCCTGTTCTGGGCTGCTCACTCAGAACCTTCTCTTACCTACCCTCGTTTATCCTTGTCTGACCTCCTATTGTCTGTCTCTATTCTCTGGTTGCACCTCCTCTAGTTTTTTATTTAAAATACTGTCTAAATCTGTGTGACTTCCAAGTTTTTGTCTAGTTCATACATCTAATATGCATTCCAGATCTAAGTCAAACTGATTGCTTAATTATCAACTTTTATCTACCCTAGCATATTCTATATGTTCATAACTATTCAAAGTTAATATCTGCACCTGAAAATGTGCACCTTGTATGATTTGTGCATCTCAATTTCTTGGAATTTCTAACTTATGCAAAACCAGTTGGAGTCCTGCTGGATTCTATACTGTATCCAATTCACAGAAAAATCTTGTTGCTTCTTCTGTAGAAATAGGTACACAGAAATAGGTACCATTGCTGCTACCACCTTGCTGGTGGACAGTATCATATGTCACAAAGTAGTGCATTTGCCTTTTATCTGGCAGTAACCATGCTTATCATCAACCTATTTGACTTCATGTGGAAACTAGCTGTTAGTCTTTGAACTATGTGTCAGATCGTAACAGTGATCCATTTCCTCAAGGTATAATCCATATCATAGTCTTATCATAGTCTCTGTTTCTGTCCAGTCTTTCTATTCCTTACTTTGATTGCTCTCATTTCTTGCTCCTCTGCGTTCCAGTAACAGTAACCTACTGCTGTGCCATGATCCCATCTAGCACATTCTTACTTCATGGCCTTTATACTTACTGTTACCATTGTCCAAACTCTTGGAATCACTGTATGTCAACATTCTAGCATTAGCTGATTTTAGAAAGCTGATTTGGGTATACATGATTCATTTGTTAACATCTATAATTGGTCTTTGGTGTCAAATCATGATCAAACATGAATACTTCTGGATGAAACATTAGGAATACTCATGCTAATTGGGGGTATGTAAAGACTTAAAATTATATTGTCACTTCAGTTCTACCTCTGCTTCAGAATGAGGGTAGTTCAGGTTTTTCTACCAACTGGCTTAAACAAATGCAGGGAATAGCACTGTGGCTCAAGGGGAAAAACTGCTGCACCAGCATTCCATTATGGATGCTGGTTCGTGTCCCAGCTGTTATACTTCCAATTCAGGTCCCTGCTAACATCCTGGGGAAATTATCAGAAAATGGCCCAAGTGTTTGGGCTCCTGCCACCTGCTGCAGTTCTAGAAGAAGAAGGTAGTTTTGGCCTGTCCCAGCTCTGGCTGTTGCAGCCATCTGGAGAGTGAAGCAGTGGATGGAAGCTTCTGTCTCTTCTCTGCCTATAACTCTTTTAAATAAATCTTTTAAAAAACAAGAAAAAATGTACATTTTTTCAGAGTTTTGGAAATGTTGAAATTGCTGATACTGCTGAAACTATCTGCAAGGCATGGTCCTTTGTTCTTTCTGACATTTGTTCAGTGATTACCGAATAGTCAGAAGGTTTTCATGCAAAAGGCTACTTTCTGTAGAACAGAAGGGAAGGGAATAGGATCCAATTAACAACTATTAGAAGAAGCAATGGACTTTAAATACCTTTTCACTCAAATATGTGTTACATGGAAGACATTGTGACCAGTTTAAGAATAGGTAACCTTTATTGGAAACAAAGTACCATTTGGTTAGTATGTTTAATATAATGTGCTAGAAATTAATGGATGAATGCTGATACAAAACCATTGCTTTAGTGTCTGAGAGACTAACTGGCCTGTGCTTCACTGATCTGCTATTGATTTTGCATGTAACGTTAAGTCCCATTTTAGGGGTGACTGGATTATCCTTTTTTGCATCACATTATAACAAGTACTCTAATACAATTCAAGTTTTAAAATTTAAATAGTTTTAAATGTTCCATATAGAATTTATTGAAAATAAATAGTGGAAAATATATCACCTCAAATTTTAACGTCTTTTCCGTAGAAGAGAACTTACCTTTCAAAATGAGCCATAATGTCTGTTGGTTCCACATGTGGGAGGATCCACATGTGGGAGTTAGGCTTGGGTGGTAACTGCTGTAGTTGCAGATCCTTGGGTAATTCTCCATTGAGAAATAGTTTGTGTACTTGCAGAAGTCAGGTGTTGTTCCCTGCTTGAGAGCTAGCAGTGCACAGTTGCTTAAGCTGTTCCTGTTTTTACGGTACAGTAATGAATTACTTAATATTTTTAATCAACGAATTTATCATTTAGGAGAACACTTTAAAATGTTGAATATAAGACAATGAGAAAAATGGAAATAGTATTCTATTTATATTACTTCAAAAACACCAGTCTTTTGCCTGAAATTCTCCAGGCTTATTTTTTCATTCCACATTATAGGAATAACTTTTTTTCTTTTAAAATTTTTTTAAGACTAATTTATTACAATGGTGATACTTTTCTTCTGTAAGATAGTGCAGTTTTAAATACAAGTATTTTTTGCTTGTATCCTTAACATTAGCAAGCATTGCCACTAAGTTGTTGGTATTTTGGAAAATTTTGATATCTAACTGCAATGGTTTATGTTCAACAGTGCTCCTATTAAGTGAAATAAAAATGGATGCAGCTCCTGCCACGGAGGCACAGGTGGACATCTCGGTTGCAAGCCCCATGCGGTGTGACACATGGGCACAGCCCAACATGGGAGCAAAGAGCATGCAGCTTGAGCTAGGAGTCATTTTGTGTTGACTTACTGTAGATTGTTTTTCTGTGGAGCAACCATTATTCAAGATATTTATATAATCATGTTTCCTGTTTTTAAATATTATAATTTCTTAAAATAGTCAAGATCTGATGAGTAGATCCTATTTAGAAAGCAGTTCCTCCATCCTGCCCTTGCTATCTATATAAATTATATTTTTACTCTGTCCTCTATAATGTTGGCACCCTGTGCATATTAGATGTAATCAGGGCTGAAAGGAAACTTGAATCCATCTGGAAGCAATAAACTTTTCTAAAAGACTGCACAGTGTTATTTAATCCTGTGACTTCTTACTGTGAGTGAAATTAAGGTTTGATGCAGTTGTGTCACATCGTATTGATATCAAATTTATCTTTCAAAAAAAACCTGACAGTAGTATTAAAACACAGGGGAAAAGGTGGCTTGCTATAATCCTGAAAGGTATTTTTTTGTTGATGACAATCTACATAGTGTACCCATGTACACAGAACACTTTAGAATGTTTGCTTTCTCTAAAAGCGTCACGCTACCAGACTAGAGTTTCTTAGCTTCATTTTTAAATTTATCCATTTTCAAATTTATTGTTGTGATGCAAGTCATGGGGAAAGTATTTTAAAATTATTGAAATTGAGAATGTGATTATATAACTAAAAGTGTGTAGGATGCCAAGATGAAAACATTAACTTTATTTAAATAATTGAGTTATTGAAAGCTTTTTTTATGCCAAAAATGACTTTTTCTAGTTTCTGCTCCAAAATGGACGAAAAATTTTTGTATTACTTCAAGTAGTGGTCATCATATTTTGTGACTAAGCTCAAATTACATATTAGCGTAATTTATAAAGTGTGCTTGTTAAACAAGGTTTAAATTTTTATTGAAATGCATTTTTGTTTTTTATTCTTTACCTGAGTCCAACTGAAAAATAGAGATTTTGAAAATGTGCCTATCTTAATGATTTTTTGTAATTTTTCTTTATTTTTATTGAATTCTCTGAACTAGTGTTCTCCATGCAAATACCACAGTAGAACTAAGCACGTTTGTCCACAATATGCTCTTAATAGTGAAAATAAAATAGAATCATATTCCATATGTGTTTTGAGTATTAAAAATAAACGAATTTTTTTCTTGAATGTTAGTAAGCTGGAATTCTTAATCACAAGCCATACTACATTTTTTTTAACTTTACCGCTATCTCAGTCAGCCTATACCAGGATATACTCAGCAAATAAATAAAAGTTTATACATGTATTTCAGAATAGTGGAAATATTTGTGTTGTAAGTTTACTTTTGCATGTTCAGAGGGTGAAGCGTTTGGGGATTAATTTCAGTTTTCCTCCCACAATAAACCCATGCACCTGTTGCTGGAATCTGAAAGGTGGGCTAAGTTCAAGTGTTCTGGAAGCTGAGTAGGTTGTTTGCAGATATATTTTTTCTTAAAGTTTATATATGTATGTATGTAATTCTAAAGGCAGAATTAGAAATGTACCATCCACTGATTCATTCCCCAAATGGCTGCAATAACCATGGCCTTGGCAGGTCTGAACCCAGGAACTATTTTCAGATGTCCCACATGGGTACAGGGCCCCAAACACTTGAGACATCTTCCACAGCTTTTCCAGGAGCCTTATCAGGGAACTGGGTTGGAAGTGGAGTAGCAGGCAGCAGCTCTACCTGCTGTACCACATTGCCAGCCAGCCCTCCAGTCCTTTTCTGAACTTTAAGGATTTTGGCTGCTCTGATAAGCTACTTGCTGGTGTTAGAGACAGTCCTCCTCAATCAAACAATATTACTTTACTATCTAAGGTAATGATTTCTCTCCCGTTCAACAATATAGCTGGCCTGTGATGAAATTAAGTATGCAGAACATTGAATAGTTACTGTGAATACTTTTATGTCTTATGATCAAATAGTAGTACTGGGGGAGATCTGGATGCAGTGGTATGAAAGTGAGCCTTTTAGTGCTCCTGCATAGTAGAACACTATGGAGGGCAGTTATGGTTACATTATATTTTCCCAGTGACTGTTGTGAAGCAATAGGGAATCTATATCCAAAGGCACTGTATTGGTTGACGGTTCAGATGTAAGTCTCCTTAATGTCATCAGAAGAAAAGTGTCAATATGTCGGCTTGAACTGTATAACATAAGGGCCTTTCCTGAGCAGTAGACCTATACTCAGGCATTTTCCTTAGACCCTAGCAATAGCCATCATTTAGACCTACATTCCCAGAGCAGTAAGTTCCAGATCCCAAACATTAAGCATTCTTTATCCTTACTTCTCATTGACATAATTGCCTATGGAAGTTATCTCAAATTAATCTAGCAATTTAATACACAGAAGTACCTTTAATGTGGTTGGTGTGCCAATATGTTCAATGAAAGAAATAAAGTTTTTGATGCCCCTCAAACTATATCCGTCTCTTAAGCCCTCCCTCCAGAAACCATTTTCAACCCACTAGTTACCATGCAAAATACATAATTTAGGTTCTTAATATTTTCAAAGACTTGGGCTTTCATTTTCTGGTAAATTAATAGTTTGTTACCTGTAAGTAAATGTCAGCTGAGTCACGCTGAGTCTTATGCGTTCATAGGGATTGACAAATGAAGGCTCTTTCTTGGAAGAATGACACAATGTGCTTTGACAATGGGTTAATGTTTGAAAAATGGAGACAAGAAGTCCGTTTGTTGGCTGGGAAATGAAGGAGCAAAGGTTCAGAGTAGAAATGGACACAGTGTGATTAAGAGATTATCTGATGGATGGTAAATATGGTCAATAGCAAACTTATTGGAAGTGTAGACTGTGTTTAAAGCATGAAGCTTGGTGCTGGGATACAGAGGTGAGCAATGATTGACGATATGTTTAAGTAAACTGAAAAGCTAGAGAAAGGAGAAGCAATTGCCCTATTTTTAAGGCTCATAAGGAATGTACATAAATATCATTTGGTATGATGCTTGAACTGTATAATTTCACAGATAATAGTTGCCGATTGCATCTGTTTTTAATATGAAAGACAGAACTTAATTTTTTCTAAATGTTTATTTTTATTGTAAAGTCAGATATACACAGAGGAGGAGAGACAGAGAGGAAGAGCTTACATCCGATGATTCACTCCCCAAGTGAGCCGCAACGGCTGAAACTGAGCCAATTCGAAGCCAGCAACCAGGGGTTTCTTCCAGGTCTCCCATGTGGGTGCAGGGTACCAAGGCTTTGGGCCATCCTTGACTACTTTCCCAGGCCACAAGCAGGGAGCTGGATGGGAAGTGGGAGTGCTGAGATTAGAACTGATACCCATATGGGATCCCAGTGCATGCAAGGTGAGGACTTCAATTACTAGGCTACTGTGCAGGACCCTTAATTCCTTTTTTATGACTGAGCAGTAATCCATTGCATGTCGGTATAAAATCAGTTTTCTATCCAGGCATCAGTCGATGGACATCTGGCTTGGTTGCATATTCTAACTACTGTGAGATTAGCTCCTGTGAACATGGGGGTACAGATAACTCTTCATATGCTCACTTACTTTTGTTTATACATCAAGAATTTTACAATTTACCACATGAAGTATTGTTTTTACAAAGAGCAGTAAATTAGAAACTTTACCCTGGAATCCCAATTATAGGCAATCCTATTATCTCAAATTTTCTTGATATTCATGTTCCGAATATCTTGTTCTTAATCTATTTTTCCTCAATTTCTACCAATCAAAAAGTTAGGCCTATAACTGTAGTTTTCTCTAATAAAGACAAATATTTGAGAAACTGGCAAATATTCATTTCAAGGTTAAGATTAAGCAACCAGCTTCATCACAGTTTCGAACGTGTGGTCACAGAGGCCAGCATAAATGACGTCGCAGGCTAAGACCCCACTTATAGCATTTGTATCGCATATGGGCACCAGTACATATCTTGGTTGTTTCACTTTTAATCTGCTTATGGCCTGGGAAAGCAGCAGGGGATGGCTCAAATTCTTGGACCCTGCACCCAAGTAGGAGACCAAAAGATGTTCTGGCTTCTGGGTTTGGATTGGCTCAGCTCTGGCCTTGTGGCCATCTGGGGTGTGAACCAGTGGATGAAACTTGCTTGCTTTCTCCTTCTCCACCTCCCCCCACTTAATCTTGTTCTCCTTGCTCTCTATAAAGCTATCTTTCAAATAAAAATAATCAGGTTTTAGATAGTTTATTTAATTTGCGTCAATTAAATAACAACACTATTTGTTTTTAAAATCTCTATCCAAGTAGATTTCTTATTAGAAAAGATTAACAAATACATAGAAGTCTGTTCTGTTTTTTAGTAGAGGTGATGGTTCTTTTCCTCACTTTGAGTAGTAGCTAAACTAGCTCTTTTTCATAAAATCTCATTTTAAGCTCAAAAGATCAACTAACAAGACAGACTCAGGTATTCGGTCATGACTATTCAGCAACATTCTCTGAGAAATGGGCCAAGTGAGCCACTCAAGGAAAGCCACTCAATGTTGTCAACGACTACTTCAAACTTTTAGCCAAAATTAGAATTTCATGAAATTTGTAATAGTCACAGTGAGCTTGGCAGCTTCCCAAACTTCAAGAATGTTCTGGTAAGAATGGCAGTGATGTTATTATATCTAAGCTTTTCAAAGATGTCTAATGAAATGTTTCAATATTTGGAGGCTTTGTAAAATTGTAGTGCGATATAAACACGTGTAGCTGAGCCATCCACGGAAAGTGCCAGATAGGCTAATACAGTTTAAAATAGTCAACCACACAATGCATCGGTTTCAGGTTCTCCATTACAACTAGCCTTTTAAAAGAGCAGTACTTTGGGTGAGTATTGTTGCCCAGTGGGATAAACTGCCACCTGAGGCAGCAGAATGCAAAGTTATTGCTGACTTTGGTCCATTCTGCTCTGCTTCCTTTTAATGTGCCTTGGAAAGCAACAGGACATGGCCCATATTCTTGAGCCCCTGTGTCAACCGTACGGGAGATCTGAATTGGGTCCCTGTTCCTAGATGCAGCCTGGCCTACCCCAGCCATTGTGACCATTTGAGAGTGAAATAGCAGGTGGAAAATTTCACTATTCTCTCCCAAACTGTCTTTTAAGTAAATACATAAATCTTTGAAAAAAATTATGCTTTGTTGTAATATTAACACAATATTAACAATTATTGTAAAATATTATGAAAAGACTTTTACAACTACATTATCCACATGAAATAATTTCCCTTATGTACTTCAATCACAATAACATATTTACAATAGACAACAGAAGTAATCAGATTTTGGTTGTCTTTTATTAACCCCAAAGTTTAAGTGATAGCAAAAACATGAAATAGAAAAATATTACTTTTGTTGGTCTTAAAATTAGCTGTTATTGATGTCACTGTAGATGATAGGTATTTAGCTATTCTTTCGAATGCTCAATACACTTATATTTCCAAAGGCAAACCGAGAATGAGTAAGCTCTGAAAGCTTCATTAGTTCCTTTTGAATTTGCTGCAAAATGCCTGTATGTTCCGAGGCATTTATATTATTAGTGTCTGAGCATTTCACATGTGCTAAGAACACATGTGTAGAAATTCAGTTTTTTTAGATTTTTTTGACAGAATGTGACATTGGAGTATTGGATTGAAAATTACTTTTGGTTTCTCTTTGGCCTCTGAACGTAAGTTGAAAATTTCCGGGTTCTTTTATTAGACAGCAAGGCCATTTGTTCCTTTTCGTTCTTGACATGAAAATGTGTTTGGCAGGTTGAACTGTTCCTCAAACATGTCCTGATTCTTGAGGGTCGTATACTTTGTGATGGATCTTCAGCCACCTACAGAAGCAACCCTATTTGTTTAAACTCCAGTTTAATCATTAACAATTAAATTGTATTTTTTTACAATTAAACTGTATTCAAATTTATTGGTCCCTTGCTTCACTGATTTATCTCAGTATGTGGTATATTCAAACAGAATTTTGTATTTTTAATTAGGGGATTAGATAAGTAATTCTAAAGAGTCAAAAAAAAATTGTTAGGCATCACATTGCGTAACCATCCCCTATACCATAAATGTTTGTGTGCCCTGTGTGTGGGGACCATCTCTCAGGCAAGCTTTTTTTTCTCAGGCAGTGTTTTTCAAAGTAGACATGTGCAGAAACTGTGAGCACAATTAGCGCCAAGTAGATAAACCCAGCTCTAATCCTGTTTACGGTCTACATCAGGCAGATGTGCCAGGATTGATTTGGACAAGCCCTAGGCTTACAGTAATATTTTTAAAAGTGCCGTTCACCATTCTATTTTTGTTGAACCTTTGCTAAATATTCTTAAGTATCGCTGGTTCTGCTCTTCTGGTTAACTATTGCAACCTGCTTTAAGCAGACCCTGCTTCGATCTCATGGTGACAGGGTAACCAGCCTGGGGAGGTTATCTTCATTCCCTGTAATTAAATTGACTTTTTTCCCCACAAGAAAACACAACAATAGGAAATGGGTGCTGAATTAAATAAATAGCATGATATCCAATAGACTTACACTTAAATCCCTTGCAAGAACAGATGGTCCCCAGTATCTTGGTAAATACTGTGAGAGGACAGTTAGTGTTCTGAAACTACTAGGTTTGACCGATATTACTAATGAACCAATAGATGTCGAATAATAACCCACATGTCAGCAGCCAAAATTATGTGTTTTTTTAAAGATTTATTCATTTTATTACAGCCAGATGCACAGAGAGGAGGAGAGACAGAGAGGAAGATCTTCCATCTGATGTTTTCACTCCCCAAGTGAGCCACAACGGGCCAGTGCACGCCGATCCAATGCCGGGAACCTGGAACCTCTTCCGGGTCTCCCATGCGGGTGCAGGGTCCCAGAGCTCTGGGCCGTCCTCCACTGCTTTCCCAGGCCACAAGCAGGGAGCTGGATGGGAAGTGGAGCTGCTGGGATTAGAACCGGCGCCCACATGGGATCCCGGGGCTTTCAAGGCGAGGACTTTAGCTGCTAGGCCACGCCGCTGGGCCCACAAAATTATGTTTTGTAAGGACTCAGTTTGTAACATCTTTAAAGTGTGCACCTTTAGATTTTATATGTTTATTTATGAATTGATAATTTGGTATAAGTAAAGTTTTGTATCATTTTTAACAGCAGAGGTATATGTTAATATCAAGGTAAAATTAAAGTTATATTTAAGAAGCATGTCCCAAGTTGATGGTGATGGGACTTTTTAGACTCCAATTTCAATGACCTGTGTGTGAGCTTGCATGAGGAAATGTGACTTTTCACATGATTATAAAAACTTTAGTTTTTCCTTGCAGCGGAAATGTACAGGAGGCACCTAGAATGGGAATCAGAGCAAGGATCTTGTAGGAGAAAATTTAAGCAGAGATATAAGACCTAGCAGTATTTTCACCAATTATTAGTTTATAAATGAAACATCATAGATTAAAAGCCATATTTTGTGATTCATATGGAGAATAAAATGATTTGGTGAGTTTTACAAAGGGATGTGGATAAATAGTCAATTATTTAGGTCCAAAATAGTAGTCTTTGTGTGCAAGGTGGCTTCTTTCTTCCCGTGTTAGTCATGTTGCTCATCAACATTTGTGTACTCTGAGGGTATTCAAAGCATTCATGTTTTGAAGCAAGAAGTTAAGGAGAAATGACACCCTTCTTGAATCCTTCAGCTCATTCTCTGGGGTGACCCCACCCTCAATGAGGGTAGCCTAAAGGCTTGCCACTGAGAGGCTTTCAGCCTTCACACTCTCAAGTCCAGGAGGCCACTACCCTGCAGAGCCAGCTGCTCTGCTGGGTTGTAAGAATGCCCAAATCCAAGACAGAGAAAAGCACTGCTTTGTCTGATCGATTCAACAGTATGTGAACACTTTGAACTCCTCGTTGAAGGCTGGAGTTCACGGAGTATGAATGAATTTATTTAAGACCATACAGAGTGAGAAAATAGTCTTAAGTAATCATTCACCTGTCTTCATATATGTTGAATTCATCAATCAGGAGAATTGTGTTATTAGAACTGTACAGATTGTGCTAATGTTAGGTTGGCATTGCTGAAATTTAAAATAGATGTATTTCTTTTGTTTTTTTTTGTTTGTTTGTTTGAGAGTTCCTATGTAATGTGTTGGCCCCAGATTTATATTGTTTCTCTGAAAATGGAGTGTTGAAAAATATTTATTGTCACAAATTGTGAAAACTCCTCATTTAGTTTCAAACAAAAAACTAAGCATTTGTTCAACATTGATAGTTCTGATGTTTTTACTAGAGCTGTCAGGAAGAAACTTACAAAGGAATACCTTGGCTTCTCACTTGTGAGCAAATGCAGAAAAGCCTGGGAGCCTCTGCAGGGAAAGTGGGGGACACTGCTAAGATGTTCTGAACTTTCCCCTTTGTGTACTCCTAGTTGTTGTACTCTGCATTTCCATCTCCTTGAAATCCACCTTGATTGCTGAAAAAATATTCCTCAGTTAACAAACATTATTTGCTATCTTGCTGTTTTTCTAAAGACCACAAACAGAACTATGACTCACTCTTTTAGGTTTGGCCACAGTTCATCTATTGTTTCATATTTGAATACATCTAAAAACAGAATGTTTCCCATGTAGAAGCTAGTAAGATTGAGCTAGTACAAACAGTAGGATGGTGGTTGCCAGGGGCTAGGAAAGGAACAGGCAATGCAATGGAGAGATGTTGATCAGGGAGCACAAAGTTTTGTTAGCATAAAATAAGTTCTGTATTGATCGTATGGTGACTATGGTTAATGATAAGTACTTGGAAATTGCTAAGAGATTAGATTGTAAGGATTCTCAGCACAAAAAGGCATGTATGATTATGTATGTATTCATTAGCTTCATTGAATCTGTTCATGTACATAAATATATACCAAAATACCATGATAATATCATGCATGGGTTTTATTTTCTAGGATACCATAATAAAGCTAAGAAAATGATAAAGCTGAAAAGAATTATTCTGGAAAGAAAAACTGAACTTGGTTGGGATTGGAGAATATATTACCAGCATATCTTCCAAGGGGAAGCACAGTAGAAATTAAAAAAAAGTAACTCTTCATTATCACTTATAAAATGGATGTTTGACTAGCTACCTTTGCTTTTTAGATTATTAAAAAAAAAAAACCTTATCGAACAGATCAAAAGGGAGCATTATCTTTGAATTCCAAACATTTTCAGAGTAGTATAAATTAGGAACTCAAACTACTGACAAACTTCCTATAAGTTCTCATGTGCCTATGTATATTGCATGTAAAATATATCACACACATCATTTATGCAGCAGTAATGAAATCTGTACTGTTTTGCATACCTTTCTTAAAATTCTGCATCTTAGTTGCTGAATAGAATTCCATTATGTGAGTACACTCCCCTTTACAGAAGTAAATTTTATTTTACCAGTTCTTATTTCATATTTAGGCTATATCCGAATTTCATTCAAGTAATGCTTGGATACTTTTGGGTTAAATTAATGGAAGTAAATTGCTGAGTGAACCAGAAATGGTTTAAAACATTCTCCCTTATCTGTTTTTAGAAATTATAAAATACAATGCTTATTATAAGGAAAATTAAGGATGTATAAGAAAAATCTAATCTCATATTCCTTACCCAACAGCTTTTATTTGATACCCAATGTTAATCTTGCTGTGTATTTTCCGTTTGGATTTTTCTTTTCATCTTTATTAATAAAAGTGGGATAAAACTTGAGATTATTTTGTAACTTGGCTTATTCTCCTACTCCTACCTATAAGCATGAATATCTTTACAGACCACCATGCAGCGATTTCACTTGCTCATTTGTAAACTACAGAAGACAACTATGATTTATTTAAGCATTCCCCAGTTGAAGAGTCTGAATATTGCTTGAAATATTTCTTCTGTGATAAATATTGCTGCAATTAACATTTTGAAATCTTCTGATGCGTAGTCTCAAGTTGTTATCCAACAGTTAGCATCTTGCACTCCCACTAGCAATGGGTCAGCTTCCCTTTCGCTGCACCGACACTGAGCATTTTTGATCTCATGCCAATGTGAAAGGCAAAAAATGGCATCTTGTTGTTTTAATTTGCATTCCTTTGATTACTAATTAGGTTGAACTTTTTCATATGTTCATTTGTTGATTTGCATTTCCTCTTTTGTGACATGCCTGAGTCTTTTATGTACTTTTCTGTGTGAGTTCCTTTTCCCTGATTAAGTGGATTATATAACTGTTATGTTATAAATATCTCTGAGCATTTGCCCTTTGCTTGAGGTTTCTCTTTATAAAGTCTTTAAGACTTTACAGGCATTAAACAATTTTTACGTTAAGTATGTATGCCTTCACTGTCAGTCTTAGAGCTTTCTTGTTAGACAAATTTCTTTTTAATAGAAATATTGGTGTGTGTTATGAGATAGGACCCTGCTTTCAAAAGATGAACAAAGGCTATATCACTCTTTGCTATTTCTCCTTGAAATTAGATTGCACCATTAAATTAGTGAATTTTCAGGCACGTATAAATATTTTACTAATGCAGTTATTTCTCTTAATAACCATAGTTTTCCAAAATGTCTTTAGTAGGCCATGTACTCTGTCTCATTTCTTTCAGAATTAGATTATTTATTGTAATATGTCATTTAAATGGTTTATGAATCATTTCATTAGATTGCTTATACCTTCACAAGATTAAAGAAAACACCATTTAGGTATTGGCTAAAGTTGGATTTTAATCATTATGTTATGACAATACCAGCATGGAAGATAGGCAGTCACGGAACTTTTGTATCTCTGTTAATCTTTCTCTTTCAACTCCATACCCCTCATACAACCACAGCATCATCGTGTTAAATTTAGTCATAGGTACAATACATTAATAGGTATTGGAATTTCTTTATCATCTTTATACCTTTTAGATACAAATATTTGTAACTAGATTTTAAAAAGATACTGAAAAATCAGATTTACAGAGACAAAGATTTTCATCTGCTAGTTCATTGCTCAACAGTTGAGTGCAACAACTGGAGCTGAGCTGATCCTAAGCCAGGAGTCAGGAGCCAGGAACCTCTTTTGGGTCTCCCATGTGGATGCAGGGTCCCAAGGCTTTGGGCCATTCCCTGCTCTTTTCCTAGGCCACAAGCTGGATGGGAAGTGGAGCAGCTGGGATGTGAACCAGCACCTATGAGGGATCCTTGCATGTACGAGGCAAGGATTTTCGTCACCATGCCACCATTCTGGGCCGTGTTACCAGCTGCTTTATGGCATAGCTTTATTATGTTTGCTGATTCTAAGATGATTCTTTTGAGTTTTCCAAACATATGAAATCATCTACAGTTTCAAACTCACCCTCTCCTACTACTACTACTTAGTATCTGTACTTGATTTTCCTTACATTTTGGATAGAAGGTCTAGAATAATTTGAAATAGTAAGGGTTGTAATAGATATCCTTGTCTATTTCTGTAAATTTCATCTGGTTTTCACTAAGCGTGAGATTGACCATTGGTCTAACATCTTTAAATCTGCAGTACAAAAGAGGGCTTGAATTTTAGCAGTCATTGATTTGCTAATTAAAATTTACACATTTAGATTGATAGGAATAAATTCTAGTATTCTATATTGCAGTTGGGTGACTAGTTAATGAGGGTCTGTTGCATGTTTCATAGAAGGATTTTCAGGGTTTCCAAACAAGAAATGAATGTTTGAAGTGACGCACTGGCTAATACTATACTTTGATAATTCATATTATACATACATTGCAGTGTCACACTGTATCCTATTTATGTGTACAATTACATCAACTTAAAAAAAATCAAATCAGAGGGAATGGTATTGTGCACAGCACCTGGAAAAGGATCAGATAATGGCCCCAGTGCTGGTGCCTGGGCACTTGTCACTAAGGTGAGAGACTGTGGCCCAGCCCTGAGCACTGGCTGTTTGGCAAGTGAGCCAGTGGCTTAAAGATATTGTTGTCATTCTATGCCTCCCCCACAGTTCTTTCCTTGTCTGCATCTCTGTTGCTCTGCCTTTCAAATAAGTAGAATAAATCTTTAACATGTAATACAGGACCTGAAATAAACTGTTTGCATTTTCTCATTTTTATCTCCCACTTCTGACTTTTTCTTAAATGGCTATGTGGTGTTTCCCCTTCCACCCTTACCTTTCTAGCATAGATTATAGCTGCATAAAACAATGCTATAACAAGCTTATAGCCACATGCTTCTTCACAAATCAACACCCTCTGAAAAATATGCACAGTTTTCATGATTAATAGGTAGAACATAATTGATAACCAAAGACACTTATTATACATCAGTCTCAGGGACCAGGAAGTCTCTCTTGACAATTCTTTCCTTCTGGTTCATAGGACCATGCAGAGCAGAAGCTGATGTACCTGATATGCATTTTTTCAGTGAGCCAGTCCAGTTTGTGACTTTTACTTAAAAAATAGCAGCCTGTTGGATGGCCAGTGTTTCATATCACAAGTTGTATCTAACTTTCATTCCTTTTTCAACATTAATACAGTATGATTTGATTCCTTCAGGGGTCGCTTCTTCCTCCCCAGAATTAGAATCTTGGTCTCATGAATTTTTTCTCTTCTAATTTAAAAATACTTATTTTTTAAAAAGATTTATTTATTTTATTACAAAGTCAGATACACAGAGAGGAGGAGAGATCGGTGTGCACCGATCCGAAGCCGGTAATCTGGAACCTCTTCCGGGTCTCCCACGTGAGGGCAGGGTCCCAAAGCTTTGGGCCGTTCTCAACTGCTTTCCCAGGCCACAAGCAGGGAGCTGGATGGGAAGTGGAGCTGCCGGGATTAGAACCGGTGCCCATATGGGATCCCGGGGCTTTCAAGGCGAGGACTTTAGCTGCTAGGCCACGCTGCCAGGCCCTAAAAATACTTAAAAATGTATTTTATGATACAGTCCCATAGGCTCTGGGATTTCCCCTCTCCCCATTCCCGATTTCCATCTCCTCACTATTCCCCCGTATTATTACAATAGCATACTCCTTCAATAACAGTCATGAGGCCATCTTTCTGCTATTGAAGTAATCCTGACATCGTAGATAGAGGTAGTGGCAGCGAGTCCAGCATCCTGTTGTCAAGATGCATTCAACACTTTCATTGGGAATCCATCTTTGCTTTGGAAGTGGAGATGCATATTGTGTTGTATCTTCACATCTTGATGTGATAGTCCCTATTATTTGTTTCCTCTAGCTGACTGTATCTACACTCTCTTCTAATGCATCAGTTTTTCTTCTGTTGTTGGCAGATGGTGGGAGATTTTGTTTTCAAGTTGTATGTCTTTTTAAATGACGATATTTATAAAAGGTGAGAAAATTTTAGGTATCTCATGGTACAAACTTACAAGCATAGTGATACCTCCCACTCCGCCTTCTCTCCCATTGTATCAGCCTTGCCTTGTCCTTTCCTTCCATATTTAAAAATTTTTACAGTGACATACTTTCAGTTCACTTCACAAACGCTTAAGTAATAAACCCAACAGTTAGTAAGTAGAAAAGCGCTGTCCCTCAAAAATATTGATAAAATTTATAAACTATTAAATCTCAGAATACCAATTTCATTCACATAGATTATGTATTTTTGTACTCTGTGTATTAGTTACCTCAGACCGGAAAAAAACATAGGATATTTGTTTGGGACGAGTTTATTTCACTAAGCTTACTAATTTGCAGTTGGATTTGTTTAGCTGTACAAGATAGGATTTCATTCCTTATGGCTGAGTAGTACTATACAGTTCATATATAACCACATTTTCTTTACCCAGTCATTTGTTGATGGAAATTTGGGTTGATTTCACATTGTATCTATTGTGAAATGAGCTGCTATCAGCATGGGAGTAGAGATAACTCTGATATGCTGATGTCATTTCATTTGGATAAATTCCCAGGAATGGGATGTCTGGGACATATGGTAGATTGATTTTTCAGATCTTGGAGGAATACCCATACTGTTTCATAATGGTTATACTAGTTTACATTTCCACCAACAGTGTATTAGGACACCTTCCCCATGTCCTTGGCAGCACTTGTTATTTTTTGATTTTCAGATGATAGCAAAATTGGGGAGAGGTGAAACCTCATTATGCTCATTGCAGTTTCTATTTGTTTCCATGGTGCCTAGTGATAATGGGCATTTTTCCATGTGTCTGTTGCAATTTGTGGTTCATGTTTTGAAAAACGCTGTTCATATCCTTTGCCCATTCCTTAACTGGGTTCTGTTGTTGAGTTCCTTGAGCTCCTGTTGGATCCTGGACATTAAATCTGTTAGTTACTTAAGTTGAAAATATTTTCTCCCATTCTTTTGGTTGCCTCTTCACATTGCTGATGCTTTTCTTTGTTTTATTTTTCAAGTGTTTATTCATTTTTAAATATATATATATTTTTTATTAATTACTTTGCTTTGGGTGACAAGGTTTTATAGGCTCTGGATTCCTCCAACCCCTCCCGTACCCTCCTCCCATAGTGGATTCCTCCACCTTGTTGCTGTATTACAGTTCAAATTCAGTCAAGATTCTTTCATTGCAAGCATATACCAAGCATAGAGTCCAGCATCTTATTGTTCAGATGAATTCAACAGTTTCTTGGGGAGATCATCTCTGGTCTGAAGGCAGAGCTGGCAGAATATTATCCTGATCAATTTAAAGCCCCAACATAACATCAACAACAATTTACAACATTATGGAATTAATTGACATAGTATTGAGTAACCAATATGTTAAAAAAAAATGCAAGTTCTTAACCACGTTGTGACTACTTCATTAACATTTCAATTTTAGTTTGTATACAATTGGCTTCTATCCACCTTAAAATGGCTATAGGGTACTATTCAGCTGTCTGGTGCTGTTCTTTTAAGAGAAACAAGACTCTTGGAACAATCCAGTTGAGTTTGAATTTTTGTGGTGCTAAAAGAAAGAAGGGCTGTTCTTTTTTTTTTTAATGTATTTTTTTTTTTTTTTTTTTTACAAACAGCCAAATAATTTTATGTTTTTCTATTCTGAACACATTCCTTCAAATGGTCAGCTTGAAAAATACATGTTTAAGATTACAGCAGCACACATATTTACCTTTAAAGTTTTAACATTATTTTCATCAAAATTTGCTAAAAAACGAAACAAAACAAAAAACCCTGCCATAGCTTGTCCCCTTGTTACAATTCAGCCTTTTTATCTGCTAAGTTGTTTAAATCACAGAAAGTTATTATGCATAGGTGCTTCCCAGCAGCACAAAATCAGAAATTTTATAGTGGGACTGAAAAAACATTTTCTCTAACTCTCTAGTCTTAAGAGAAAATACACCACTTGGCCCACCTCTTGCACCACTCACAACATGTCCTCCATCAATTTTCAGTAAGTTGAATGTGTACTTTTGGAAACAGAAGCACCTTGTTTGTCAACTGACAAAGGAGGAACGAACAATCCTTGAAAGCTAGCTCAGGTAGACTGAGCAACCCAGGCCGGGGGGCTCTTTCATGTGATTTCACAAAGCCAAGCCTTGCTTCAACCACCAGAGCAGGAATCCTCATCCTCCAGATCTAGCTGTGAGTCAGAGCAGCCTTCCTACTGCACCAGGAAATCACTGCGTAAATCCCATGTCATGAAGCTTAGTAGGCCTTGTGATAGTCACATGTGTAAGGGCACAAATGAAGAGGTCAACTTACAGGAATCTTTTTCATACCATCACATAGAAAGAATTGGTAAATGTTCTTGTCCTTTAACTTTTTCACTTTTACTTGAGAGGCAGAAAGAGATGAGAGTGAGAGAGACCAATCAACTGACCGACTGACCTCCTGCCTGCTGGTTCATTCTCCAAATACCTGTAGCAGCCTGTACTGGAATAGACAAAACACAAGAGTTTAGAAATCTGAGTTTCCAATGTGGGTGGGTGGCAGGAAACAAGTACCTGCTGTCTTCTAGGATGTACATTAGCAGGAACCTGTACTAAAAGCAGAAACAGGACTTGAACCAGGTACTGTGCATGCAAGCATGAGCCAAGCACTTAAACTAAGCAAGGTTCCAAATCTAACTGAAAAATCAGATCTGCATATTTCCTGGGGTTGATGGGGGTCTGTAAGTCTTTAAATTTGTGGTTAGGATGCCTGCATACTGTACACCAGAGTACCTCAGTTGGACACAAGCCTGGCCCTTGACTCTAATCTCCTGCTGGGAGGAGCCGTGGCTCAAAAAAATTAGATCCCTGTCACACCAAGAGGGAAACAATGGCCCTTATCCCAACTCCTGGCTTGTGCAAGCATTTGAAAGTGAACCAGCAGATGAGAGCTCTGTCGATCTTTCTCTACGTATCAAACAAATAGAAGAAAAGGTAGACGTGGGCTTCAGTTAATGGAACCGAAAGGTGACAAGAATCATCTCATCCCATCAAAGAAAAAACAAATCACAACTACCACTTATCAAACACAATTATCAGTCTCGGTCCCTGTTTTGTAAAACAGAATTAGCAGTCATAAAACACACCCACAGGAATACAGATGAGGCAAGAATCTCTATTCCTTTTCATTACAGATGGAGTCTTTCATGTGTCAAACCTGAACAAAATGCAGGTAACAGTTTACGTTCAATCATGACAATAAAATACTTTCCATTTTTTACAATTAAAAAATTTTTTCTTTCCTTTCTGTTTTTTTTTTTTTTAAAGACACAACATGCTCAAGGGTACATAGAATATGGAAAAAATGACCACTTGGAGAGATGTTTTAACTGTATTTTTGTTGACAATCTTTACATAGTTAATTATGGTAAAAAAAAAAAAAAGGTTCAGGGGGTATAAGGAAGTGGGTAATAGTATTATGTCCATATTGTTTCCATCATGTATCTGAGGTAAAGGGGGATATTGACGGAGAAGCCCCACCCAGTTTCCCACCTACCCCAAGTCCCGGATGTGGGGCATGCTCTGAGATCCTTGCTCAGATGGTTTTAATAGTTCTCCAGTTATGAATTGCTGCCAGTTTCACTCGATGAGGTCATCCACTGATTGACACTGTCCATCATAGAGTCTTCATTTGCCCAGTATTTCGCTGCCAACATATAGCTGAGGTGGTTGATTGACTTGCTCTGTCCTCTGTCTTTTCTTGGCTAGGGTTCTGAGTCCAGCAGTTCGATTGGGGAGATCTCCAAAGAAACTTTGAGGTATTCCCAGACCAGATTCTTGTATGCTCTAGCAAGCACAGGGCCCGGCACAGTCCGTCACCACGATCAGCTGGTGGTTTCAATTGCTGGGTTGGTTCTGTTTTCAGTCCTGATTTCCACTGGAACCAATGGGTGTTGCAGTCCAGCCTGGCTCTACCCAGCACACACTCGGCCCTTGCATCAACCAGTGGGAGCTGCAACCTAGTCGGGGCGACCCACAATAACCCCCACCAGGCCTGCCCCCTACCCTGGTTTGCCAGTATGTATAGCAGACTAGTCCAGTCTGTCCCACATCCTATTTGGCTCTTGTACTTGTCAGTGGATTAAAGCTTAGTTCCATCTAACCAACTCAACTCTCCAGCCCTCACGGATGTTGTTGAGTGCCTCTCTGTCTAGCCACCCCAGCCCCCATCTAAGTTTTCATGCCCTCCTGCGAGAGTAGTGACCCAAGAGGGGGGAACCCACTATTTCCCTCCCAGGTCTCTCTCACTCCCGGTTTATCCACTCTTCAGGTGGTTCTGTAATTTGACTTGACAGAATTAGTCCCCAGTGCCAGCTTCTGCCAGTTGATGCTGTGGCTAAGCCCAAACATCCCTCACCCACTCTAATTTATGCTTGCACCAGCAGGAATAATCCGCCTAGCCTGGCTTTTCCCTGATCTAGTCCACGTGCAGCGCACAGGTGTTGCAGCCTTGCTTAGTCTGGTCTGTCCCCATCCCAGCCCAAGCTCTCCAGTGGGAGTAGCTGTCTGGCGAGGGGACCAGCCCCTTAATCCCCCTGCTGACTCTGCCCCTCCCTTCCCGGATCTCACGCGTGCTGGTTGGGTGGTGCAGTCAAATCCAGTACAGGCAACCTCACCCTAGCATTCCATAGTGTGCAATGGTTTTGTCATGACCAGTCCCGGCTCGACCCACACTCTGTTCCTCTGTTCGGAGTTACCAGTGTATGACATGAACTGATTCAGCCTGGTCTGCCCCTGACCCATGCCAAATGTATGCCAGTGGGAAACTTTCCATGGCCTATTCTGGGCTGTTTCCTATCATGCTTCTTGCGCATACCTGCAGGGACTGTGTCCTGCCAGAGGAGTTGCCCAGGCTCCTCCATCAGAACCTCTCCCAATGCCAGATTTTGCGCATACCAGGGGGTCCTTGAGCCAGCCCTATTCAGTTCACCTCCTGTCCTAGCAGGAACAGTGGCTTTTCCTGGCTTGCTTTCACCCCGTTCTGGTTCTTGTTGTTGGATGTTTCAGCCCAGCCGTGGCTCGTCCATATCCACGTACAGCTCACACATGGCTCAGTATGGGGTTGAGACCCAGCCTAGTCAGTCCCACATCCACCCTGGTTCTCCAGGACACCAGGGGTCTGGCCTGGCCTGGTGCATCCAATCCCAGTCCACACTAGTGCCTCGGGAGATTGCAACTGTTTCCTAGACAGAATGCAACCCCATTCCAGCACATGCGCCCCTTGGTGGGAACCTCAACCCAGTTAAGGTGTCCCCTTACCTCCCTAACTAGGCCTGTTCCTAGCCATAGATCATGCGCAGGCCAGTGGTTGCTCTGACTCAGCTTGTCTCAGTCCCTCACTTGTCCTGGCCTCTTCCTTAGACAGTGTGACTTAGTGTCCTTGACTCAAATAGACCAGTAGGTGCAAGAGCATGGCTCAGCATGACCTGTGCTCCATGCTGGTTTCTAGTTTTGCTTGTAGATTAAGGTTTGCTCAGTCCTGCCCAGTACATTCTGTTGCGTTACCAATTTCTTCAAAGGAGGAGTTACCGCCATTGGGAATGTTAAGGATTGACTGAGATCCCAGAAGCACAGTGGGATCAACCTGGAGCTACCTAAGCAACAATTCAGACGACTAATGCCCCAGAGCTCCCTGGCCGGGCAACCAGCAGGCAGAGCCTGGCACCACATGGTGCACTGGCTGCCCTGGGTGAGGCCGAGGACTCGTTCACTGCCTTGCGGCAGTGTCTTTGGCGTGAGCCCCCAGCATTGGGTCCGACCCGGCAGGGGCACCCCCCACAGCCGCCACACTGTGAGGAGTGGCACTTGCCCCCAAACCCAAGGCCCGAACTAGAAGGGCTGTTCTTAAAGACATCTGTAGGTTGTAACAAAGGAGCCATATTGGGGAACTGTTACTAGTCAGCCAGCCACAATTTTCAGTGTTAAGATGGAAACAAAAGCTCACAGGACAATTCATAAAATTACAAATAAGAAAGATTTTTGGGCTTTATTTCTTACTTACACATTTATGATACAATGCTGTAGGTTAACCATGTTATTTTATTGTTTTAGGTGATGCCAAGTTGAATTTGCAGTGTAAAGAAGAATTTATTGAACTCAAGGACGTATTCTCTGTGAAACTGAAACGGCGTGTTTGTACTAAACACCCGGGAAGTGGTACTTTACTAGGTATCACACTTTTCATCTGCTTGAAAAAGGGACGAAATAAGTTAAAGAATTCTACACTTGATCTTATTAATTTAAGTGAAGATCATTGTGATGTGTGGTTTAGACAGCTCAAGAAAATTTTGGCAGGTGAGTACTCCCTATGGGAAAATCCAATAGCCTTATATATGTTATATCGCTTATCAATCTAAACAGGTTATGTTTATGATTAAAAGCTATTGGTTATGTTGAAGTAGATGGCTTATAATTCTAATTTGTTGAGTTTTTTTTTTTATGAGTTGGGGTTTAACCTTGCCATACACTTTTTCTTGGTATGGTTCCATAGGTACAGAGATTCCCTCCTTCCCCCTCTTCCCCCTGCTCCCACTGTCTTCCCATATTATTACCATCCTTCAACAGTCACAAGTCCAACATTCTGCTGTTTAGTGTGTCATGGCACTGTAGGCATAGTAGGCATTGTAGGTAGACAGTCTCGTATCCTATTGCCAAAGTCTATCTAATAGTTTCATTGGATGTGGTCCTTTTATTTGGTAATGGAGATTCATATTGAAATGAATCTCCATTATACAGTTCGTGTGTGAAAATGTGTGTGTGTATATGTATATATGCTTACCTGTCATTGACATGATCCTATTTTCTCTCTTCACTCTGCTAATGTGATATATTACTTTGATTTCCATTTTCACCTATCCTTGCCCTCTATGGATAAATCTGGCTTTATCATTATATACAATCCTTTGAATATATTGTTGAATATGTTGTTGAGTTTGGTTTACTGAGTTTTTGCACCAATTTTCATACAGTAAGCTGATTTGTGTTCTTCTTGTGTTTTGTAGTGTTTTTTAGTTTAGACATGATAGTAATTCTGGCCTCAAAAGACTGATTTAGGAAGTAGATCTTCAGTGACCACTTTCATAAACAAACTCAGGAGATCTGAAATGACATAGTTCTTAAGTTAGTTCACTTGTGAGTCTTATTTGGAAATAGGTTTTCTATTGTTTCTCTTGGGCTAATTTAGAATTTTTTCATCCACATTAGTGACAACTGTGTGTGTATGTAGAGTGTTTTAATGATAATCTGTGGGTTTGTGTATGCTCTGCTAGCTGAAAGATTTTAAAGCTGTATTTAGTCTAAGGTTAATAGTACAGAAAAGAATATGCTTATCAGATTACAATTCCTTATAAATTCAATGCATATTAAATCTCTAAATCATGATTTGCATTGTGTGCAATAAATAGCATCATAAATGTAATTGCAAGGCAATTTGGATTTCTAGACTTTATTTATACAGTATGTATTTTGATTTGAGGGCTTCTTTTTTTTGCCTCATGGGTTTGTAGATCAGGCTTACTTTTCTTTTAGCCCATTTCTTTCTAATGCCCTCATTGGATGGCAGCAACTGCTATAATAGATGATGAAATAGTTACCTGGCAAAGAATAAAGATGATTACCAAATGCAGAGTAGTTAGAAACTTCCAGGTCGAGTATCACTAATCAAGAAGAGCAGGATGACCCACAATGCTCAAGAGCAACCAGCCAATAAGACTCTGCCCAGGTAAGACTTGCATGGTCTATAAAATAAAAATGTGCCATTTGGGTCAGGCATGGTAGCCTAGCAGCCAAAGTCCACGCCTTGCATGCACTGGGATCCCATATGGGCACTGGTTCTAATCCCAGAAGCTCCACTTCCCATCCAGCTCCCTGCTTGTGGCCTGGGAAAGCAGTTGAGGATGGCCCAAAGCCTTGGGACACTGCACCTGCATGGGAGACCTGGAGGAAGTTCCTGGCTCCTGGCTCCAGATCAGCATAGCAGCGGCCATTGCGGTCACTTGGGGAGTGAATCATCAGACGGAAGATCTTCCTCTCTGTCTCTCCTCCTCTCTGTACATCTGACTTTGTAATAAAAATAAATAAATCTTTTTAAAAATGCAGCATTTGAGAAAGTAAAGCCCTGGCACTGCAGCGCTGAAGAAATGCTCTCCCTGGGGATGAGGAAAGCAGCATTTCTTTTTTTTTTTTTAATTTGATTTATTTTTTATTAGATAGGCAGATATATGGAGAGAAAGAAATACAGAGAGAAAGATCTTTCATCCACTGGTTCATTCCCCAAGTGGCTGCAATGGCTGGTGCTGAGTTGATCCGAAGTCAGGAGCCAGGAACTTGTTCTGGGTCTCCCACGTGGATACAAGGTCCCAAGGTCCTGGGCCATCCTCTAGGCAAGCAGCGTTCTAACTGCATCTAACCTGCCAAACTCTACAAATAAGCAGAGAACATGAATAGCAAAGCTGACATTCAGAACAGGCAGCTTGACAGGAGTATAGGTTCTTGTCCGAGAACAAAACACTGTCAAAATACTTTTATGAATGATATTTCGGTTTATGTTTAAAAACTTAGTTATATTGACATTACAAACTAAACCTTTTAAAATCTGAGTCATTATTAAAGATGATTACCTATTCACAGATAGTAATGTGCGTTTTACTCACTGCCACACAGAAATGTCATAAATATCTTGTCGTTTCTCAAATACTTATTTCTGGCAACCATTTTAAATGAACAGAATTACCATATAATTGTTTTCAATAAAAGTTGCTCATAAATATATAGTTTAACAATTTTCCTTTTCATAACATTTGTTTTACAAACTAAAACATACACATATTTTACTAAATGCTGAAGTTGACTTAAAAAAATAAATGTTGGAGCTGGCATTGTGGCATAGCAATTAAAACTACTGCCTGCATGTGGACATCCCATATGGACACCGGATTGATTCCTGGTTGCTCTGCTTCTTCTGCAGCTACCTTCTAAATCCCTGGGAAAACAGCAGGTGGCAGCCCAAGTGTCTGGGCTCCTGCTCCCATGTGGGAGACCAGAAGATGCTCATGGCTTCAACATAGCTCGATTCTGGCTGTTGCAGCCATGTGGGGAATGAACCAGCAAATGGAAATCCCTACTTCCCTTCTTACCTCCCTCCCTTTACCTTCCAAATAAATCTTCTTAATAATATATTTCTAAGTTAAGTATGTTTTTAAAAACATTCCTTGAATTTTTTATTGCTTTCTGAGCTGGATATTCAGAAAAAGTAGATTCTGTTGTATTCTTAGTAACTAGTAGCACCATCTAGTTCTTTGAAGGACATACATGTATTACTGAATTTTTAAATTTTACCCCATCCATTTGGTTCTCTCCTAAAATGTCTAATTGCATGTGTTTAAAACTGATATGCTTAGTAAAGGAATAGTGGAAGCTATTGTTCTCTTGAATATAGCATGTTAGTTCAAAGTTTTGAGCCATTTCCATTCCAGTGTGGCAGTGTGAAAAATTCACTGTGTGTAAGGTTCCGTGCATACGACAAGCCACATCATTAGGCTGCCAAGAATTTAGCATCGTAGAACTGAGGATATATTAGAAATAGTGTGATGGGGCCCAGCGGTGTGGCCTAGCGGCTAAAGTCCTCGCCTTGAAAGCCCCGGGATCCCATATGGGCACCGGTTCTAATCCCGGCAGCTCCACTTCCCATCCAGCTCCCTGCTTGTGGTCTGGGAAAGCAGTTGAGGATGGCCCAAAGCTTTGGGACCCTGCACCCACGTGGGAGACCTGGAAGAGGTTCCAGGTTCCCGGCATCAGATCGGCGCTCACCGGTCCGTTGCGGCTCACTTGGGGAGTGAAAACATCGGACGGAGGATCTTCCTCTCTGTCTCTCCTCCTCTCTGTATTGGCTTTCCAATAATAATAATAAAATCTTAAAAAAAAAAAAAGTAGTGTGATGGCTCATTTGGCTAATCCTCCCGCAAAGTGCTGGGATCCCATATGGATGCTGATTTGTTTCCAGGCTGGTCTACTTCCCATCCAGCTCCTTGCTTGTGGCCTGGAAAATTAGTGTAGGATGGCCCAAAGCTGTGGAACTCTGCACCTGTGTGGGAGACGTGGAAGAAGTTCCTGTCTTCAGATCAACTCAGTCCTGGCTATTGCAGCCATTTGGGGAGTGAACCCGCAGATGGAAGATCTGTCTGTCCTCTCCATATATCTGCCTTTCCAATAAAGAATGAGCCTTAAAAGAACATTTAAAATGATGGAACAAGTGAGAAAGCAAAATCTTTGAATAATTGCACATCATCAAAAAGGATAGTATTTTTTGAGACACATGCAATATAAATTTCATTTTTGGAATATTTACCCTTGTTAGCAATTTCCTTTTCACTAAAAATTAAGAGGTTCTGATTAAGTAGATCTAAATAGGCTGCAGAAACTGGTTTCTTTTAGAAATATCTTTAGTGATTCTAATGTGTTGCCAAATTCAAGAACTATGACTGTTAAATATTCAAGTAAAACAATTTGGTTTAATGAACATAATTAGAATCCAGCATTCCACAAACACCAAATATCCTTGCATGGATTAATTGTGGGTTTCAGCATATTCTTTTCTTGTATTAAAGGTTAATCAATGCTTATTCCTGAATCATTTAAGTTTACACTTTCAAGTTTCTGTTAAAAGCCTGCTATAGGGTTCCCTTCAAACTTGTTTTTCTTCTAACATCAGTTCCAATTTGCTCACTAGCCTTTCAACTGATATCAAGTAGAGTTAATGCTGCAGACACTTCCTGTTTATTCTTGGGACGGGTGACTTCAGCTAGTCTTCCCAAGGGGTTGGGAAGACTACAATGGAATGAACTGCAATGGTTGGGAATGCTACAGTGTTGGCCATTGTAGCATTTCTATTCTAAGAAGGATATTATATTTTGCTTCTAATCAGTGTTATTCATATTGAAAGACAACTGGCACATAGAATAATGGTGGACCTTCAGTTACTGACAGATTTGAGGATGGAGATTAGTATGCTATTTTGGGGGGAGTCTATTTTATGATAGAGTTCTGTAGGTTCAGGGATTTCCCTTTTGCCCTCCCTTAGACTCTTCTCCCCACTAATTTCCCCTATATTATTATAATAGAATAGTCCTTCAATAGCAGTTTTAAGTCCATCTTTTTTTTAACTTCTTTTTATTATCATTTTATGATACCGTTCCATAGGCCCTGGGATTTCCCTTAACCCTCCCTAATTCCCTCTCCCTCACTGAGTTTCCCTGTATCATTACTGTAGTATGGTTCTTCATACACAGTCATATGTCCATCATTGCGGGCATGGACAGATTGCATATCCTTTTCCTGGGGAAAAGTGCCTTCCATTGTGCAACTAAACATCTTTGGGGAAACAATTTAGGTGGGCATTGTCAGATTTTATGTGGCTATAATGAAGTACTAAGTAGACTGTAAATGTTTCTAGTAAAATGCTCAATTAAGATTGCTTGCTGTTAACTAAATTAATATTTCTTTATTGAATTATAGGGAAGTCATTATTTTAAAAAATTAATCCTAATGATAATAGCTGACATTTATTAAGCATTTATAGTGTGTCAGATACTTCTGTAAGCAATTTTATCTCATTAAATCCTCATAAGAGCACCAGGAACAAACTGAGTTTTGTATAAAAAACTGAAGTTATTTATGGGTGAGAGTGTGTGTGTGTGTGTGTGTGTGTGTGAGAGAGAGAGAGAGAGAGAGAGCGCGCGCGCGAGAGAGAAGGAGGTTTGAGGAATTAAAATAATACAGCACTTAGAAAACAGTAAAATTAAGTAAATTAAAAAATAATCATCTGCATCTACTAGTTTACACATGAGGAAACCAACTTTTCAAAAACTAGTTTTCATCTAAGATCAAAACCTCTGGTGGGTGCTAGAGGAGCTTGAAGCAACTCCACAGATGTTTTGGACCAGAGCATGAATTCCTAACTCACATGCTCTGTCTAGGAGGCTAGGGGCATATCCTGAAATACTAATGAAATGCTATCCCGAAGTGGATTGTATTTACTGTGTAGGTGAGTGTCTATCCTGAGAAAAGCACTTGAAACACTTTTTAGGAAATACTTACATCTTGTTTGAAGATTCTGTCTCCAGTACTCATTTCTTAACATTTTGATCAGAGCTCCAGCCTTTTGAAATAGGCAACATAGAGAAAGAACTCTTATCTGTGTAGTATTCCCTGAGATTTCCTAGTTATCTAAGATAACTGGACTTACATATTAAGATGGCAGGTATTTCTATTTGTTAACCCAAAGGAAGTTTTATAACTTTGATTTTGTGACTGATGATTAGGTTTTGCTGCTTAGCAAATTTTCCTAACCAATGCTCAGAAGAAAAACTGAAAGTTCAATATAGTTCTAAAATAAGAGTGTAATGGAATATCACTTAATTTTTTCTGTGGAAATAAATGAAGTAAAAAGTAATAAAGCAGCATCCTCACAGTATGTGTAAGTAGGGAATACACAACTTTTCATAAAATGCAAGACATTGTTGTTAAGCCCTCTGGCATTCATTAGACTACCATTAATGGTAATGAAATTTTGTGGTATTTATGTACATCTTTTATGGGAGGAGTTATAATTTCCTGTATATATTTGTTGTTGTTTGAGGTAGATATTTGGAAATTTGCAATGGCAAACTGCTGAAGCTTGGGGGAATGGCTTGAGAATCAACCATTTTTAACCACTAACATCACTAAAGTAAGGAGATCTAATTTTAGTTTTTTAAAAATGTGTTAAATAGAAAATGATAGTTTTCAGAGTTCATTTTCTCTTTTTTTAAGTTATTACTTCATTTTATGACACAGTTCCATAGGCTCTGGGATTCTCTTAACCCCCCCAAAACCCTCCCCACATATTGAATGCCTCCATATTGTTACAGTAGTACAGTTCATAGGCAGTCATAATTCCGTCATTGCTGGTATGGACCATGCAGAGTGTCCAGCATCTTATTGTCCAGATAAATTCAACAGTTTCATTGAGAGGCCATTCTTGGTCTGAAAGTAGAGCTGGCAGAATATCATCCCCTCCAATGAAGAGCCACCACACAAATTGAACAATAGGAAGAAATATGGAAATTTACAACATCATGAAGTTAATTGACATGATATTGAGTGATCAGTGTGTTAGAAAATGCAAGTTCTTAACCACATCCTGTAACTACTTCCTTGACATCTCAATTTTAGTTTATACATAACCAGCTGCTATAAACCTTAAAATGGTTATAGGGTACTATTCAGCTGTCTCGTGTCTTTTTTCATATTTATATTTAGCAGCTTATAGTATTCAAGCGTGATCTTTACTGAGCTTTGCGAATTTTAGGATAGTCCATACAGGCTTATAACTCTGACAAGCCATATGTTCACGACTGAGGAGCAGAAGAGTTTTAGGAGGGGTGAGCAGAGAAATCTTCAATTCCTTAATAAGGAGTAACTGATCTTTTTTCCTACCTAGTAAGGTATATGGGAGTCCAAGCTGACTTTTTCCTGTCTGTCCTAAGCTTTCTTTATTGGTCTGTGTCTGACTATCTGATCTAATTTGGGGGACTCTGGAGCGACCCTGATGGTCATTGCAAGAGAGGGTGGGGAGCCAAAGTTGGAGCTAAGTAAGGACCAGAGAAAGCTCCTCTCCTGAGTCTTGAAGGAAGTTTACAGTTCTGTTTCTGTGGACCGCTCAGGGCTCCTGGCTGTTCTGATGACATTAGACCCTGTGAGGAGGGGTCTGGGCTTCTTCCATCCCGTGTGGGAGATCCGATAGGGAATGGTTGACCTCAGAGTTCTCGGCATACGAGGGCACTACAATTTCCTGTGATCTTGACAGTTTGGATATAGTCATTGGTGCCCATACTGATAGTCCTTCGTGAGGTACCGGGAGTCTCCAGGGTTAGGATGCAGGCCTCCTCCTGTCCTCCTGTTCCACTCTGGGGTCCGTCCCTCCTGCCCTGTGCATGTTACATCCTGTTAAGAGGTTGTCAGGATCGCTCTTGGATCCCACCATATGCCTTCTCTCTGTTTACTTTGTCTTCTTTCAATGAAATGACAAGCGATGGGAAAGAGGAAGGCTGTTTTTATGGCAGGGTTCCTGGGTCTTTCATAACACACAATTACAAGCTGTGTACTCTGTTCCCACTGCTTTTCACCTGCCAATTCTTGGAGTAGCAAATCTAACAACTTCCATCTGATTACACGGCACCTCTCACTCCTTAGTTACTCAGTGACTTTCTGTTTGAAGTTCAAGGCCTGGGCTTGAAAAAAATCTGCAAATGTGACTGAAGCATGCATGGAGACCTCCTACCTTTGACTTCTAATTGTGCATCTTGTGAGATGGTGAGCTACTAGGCTGTAGGCTCTTTTTAACAGAGGCTGTTATGTATTTGGAATAGGGTTTTACATATAATAAATGCTTAACAGGAATTTGTTAGAACTTTTTATGTCTAATGATGCATATAGTGCCGGACTCAGTAATTGCTGGCAAGCTGAATATATTGTGTCAGGCATTGTCCTTGTTGCTCTGGGCGTACATCAACTCATTTCTTCTTCATTGCAACAGTTTGAATGTGGCCAAGTATTTTTTGTCCTTACATGGTTAAGGAAACAACTTGGAGATCAAGTTGCTCTGGCTTAGGTACTTATAAAATGGTAGAGGAAGATTTCACATCCACATTTTTAAAGTTAAAAACCTACATGGATTTCCATTCTACCACACTATCTCCTATGAGAATGTTTAGATCCTTAACTTTTAAAGGAAAATGTTAGTGTGCATGTTTTGAAAGACAGGAAATAAGTATGTCATGTAGTCAGAATTATTATTGCCATGTTTATACATTTTGGGAAGTCTGAAGCATTAGAGAAGATTGTATCAGTGGGTCATGGAGATGGAAGACTTTGAAGAATCTGGTGGAATTCGCCAGGAAGACCATCTGGTGCTGGACTCTTGATATTCAGCAAGGGGCGGCATTCCTCTGAAATGTAAGGGGATAGCAGTGCTAATAGGCATAGCACAAGCCAGTGTCCAGCTTTACCCCTTCTTTCCTTTCTAGAAATAGTGTCATAGATGAAATATCTATATATTTATGTAGATGAAATATCTATACATTGTCTATTATCAGAAATTAAGATTTGCTCTTTTAATATGTAGCAAATGAAAGACTCAAATCCAAACTTTGTAAGGTGTTGTTTTCAGACTTTTAAAAATGCCCCTCACCAACATTAGAAAGTCAGATTGGGGTGGTGGCACAGCCCAGCTGGTTCAGAGGGATGACCACCCTAGACTTTAGTGGTTAGGAACAATATTTATTTTTTTATGTCAATAAATGGGGAAAACTGTATCTATTGCATTTGCGAACTAACATATGTAAAAGATGGGATTTTTATTGACGTGATATGGTTTGGTTCTTGGATTTGCTGATTGCTTAGTGATGTGCCTTCATGTCTTCCTTTGGTCTTTGATGTATTTGTAAAATACAGTTGTTATTCTTAGTCTTGATAACCTATCAAGACTCTTAAAGTTTTATTAAAAAAAAACACAGATCCTCAATAAAGGGGACTTGTTCCTGTTACCTAACAATGCTGTCAGCTTTTGTTGAGTTTCTTTGGGATGTGTGCCCCTTCACTGCTTCGCTCTTCATTAAATGTCATCTTACAGAGGGCTGGGTGGGAGTTACTGCCTATTTACTAACAATTCATTGCTATGATCACTGTCATCGCAATTAAGAATTTTTCGTGTGCCAGGAAAGATATTATGTATTTGAAGTATGCCAACTGATAATTTTTACAGTATTCCTGAGACAAGTGCTATTATTCTGCATTCAGGCTGGGAGGAGGATTTGAAGGGGTGCAGAGTTTGTACAAGTTCACACAGCTGTCAAGGTGTGGAACTGGAACTCAGAGCTGGGCCATCTGGTTCCAGTGGACTTGTTTTTCACTAGCTATATTCTCTCAACACCTAGAGAGTTGGAAGGCAGATTTCATAGTCTGAAGTGCTGCTGCAAAGAAAATCTAATGTCACCCTGACATTGTTTTATTAGCTGCTGGTTTTGAGATAACTAATTGTGCTATCTTCTTAACTCTCATTTGGGTGTATATATATTTATACATTAACTGTAAATACTCAAAGTGTTGGTTCTCAGTATACTAGTTTATAGTTAATTCTTATGTAATTTGTCTTTTATGTGTTTGGCTGGATGGTTTCAGGATATTCTTTTTTTAAGGTTTATTTTTATTGGAAAGTCAAATATACAGAGAGGAGGAGAAACAGAAAGGAAGATCTCCCATCTGTTGATTCACTCCCCAAGTGGCCACAATGGCCAGAACTGTGCTGATCCAAAGCCAGGAGCCTGGAGCCTCTTCCAGGTCTCCCACACAGGTGCAGAGTCCCAAGGCTCTGGACTGTCCTCAGCTGCTTTCCCAGGTCACAAGCAGGGAGCTGGATGGAAAGTGGAGCTGCTGGGATTAGAACTGGTGTCCATAGGAGATCCCGGTGCGTGCAAAGCGAGGACTTTAGTTGCTAGGCTACCATGCTAGGCCTGATATTGTTTCATTTTGGAATTTAGTTAGAACAGCAATTATAAGCTTGGTTCATGTTAACATTGCATAGTTGATGCCATTTTTATGTACTTGACTGTTACATCCATGGGTATGAATTGAAAATGTCATGCTTATTTGGGGGCTGCCAGACCCCCAAAAGAAGATGGCCAGAATTTTTTAAAATAAAATAAGCTGAGTAAGGAAAATGACATCTCAGTGTTTTATGCATTGGTGGACGTGAGTGTCTGGAAATAAAATAAAGCATAGGATTTAGGCAGAAAGATATGGAATTTTCTTGTAACACAAGGCAAATTTGAATTTTCTCTGAAAATATTTTGAGAATCCCCTTAAAACTGCCTTCTGAGGTTTTTCATTCTGGTTATATAAGTATTGTAGCACTGTTTAAATTTTATCACAGTAAGGTATTATATTCATATTGTGTGCCTGCCATGCACCAGTCCTGGAATCAGTCATTTCTCTGAGACTTCCTTCCCTTTTAAGGAAACTGACAAACGAAGCAGGATTTAGGAGCTGGGTCTCCTCATTGCTTATGGGGTGTTGTAACTTCTAGAAGCTTGCAAGAGACAGGGTTAAGGCGATTTATTAGAACTTTTTAGTTTATATTGATATTTGTAATTCCTAATGATACAATAATACATTTACCCATATTTTCAATGGTGATGTGCAAAAATCAATTTCACAGTATGAGTAGAATAGTATTAATCACTGTGAAGAATAAGCCAATTGAGTTAAAGATTTGCTGACAGTTCTTTATTTAGCCTTCAGGACCGGATATATATTTCAAGTACTGTGTTAAAAATTACTGCATTAGTTTCCCCTCCTTGCCATGGTTATGCCATTCATTTGAAATACAACTGACTTTATTTTGTTTTTTATTCATTTTCCTCATTTGACCTATCATTTTCATTGATACATAATTTTAACACATATGACATGTTTCCATAAGAAGTAAAGTTTTCAATATTTTGTCTCTTCTCTCTTGCTATAGGAAACTAACGTGTTGGTATGGTTTCTCTTTTCAGTTATCACCTTTTTTGCGTATCTAAAATTTTGTTCATAAAGTAATGCAATATAAATCCTTTTGTAAACTTTAATGCAAGGTTACTTCAAGTTAATGGAAAATTCACATGAAAGAAGTTCATTGTGACACAAAATGTAAAACTCATAGTTTTTCAATGTGTGTGAGTACGAATAGTGTTGCACTGAATCATTTTGTGTCTGTTGGTTCTGGAGGTGAATCTTGAAGTGGTTTTCTGACTTCAAGTGCTTACACAGCTTGGGTAGATGTTGACAAGTTCTCTTCCATGGAATTTATACCATTTTCCTGTTTAGCAGCAGTGTATGAAAGCTTGCGTTTCCGCATACCATCACTAACAGATGGTATTTTCATGCTTTAGAACGTTTCCAACATGAATGGCAAGAAATGGTATGTTAAGATAGTTTGAATTCGCTTTTAAAATATGGGTAAACTTGAGCATTTTTTCTGTTTATGGTCAGTTTTAATCTTATAATTTGGCTGCATGTCACTTGACTACTGCTCATTTTTTTTCTCGCAAGATTTACACCCTTTCCCCTGGATTTTCGAGGGCCAGTGAGAACTCCCCGGGCACTGCTGGATTTGTGACACTTTCCAAGGCACAGGCCCCTCTGGAGTGAACTTGTTACAGGGTGCCCTGTCTTTCAAGGTTAACTTTTTTTGTTTTATAATTTTGAAATAGATGTGAACATTTTCCTGTGATAGTAGTAGTATTTTTTCTTCCAATACATACTTTTTTTTTACTTAGAGTTGTAGTTTTTCCATGAAAATTTTTATTTCAAAACTTTTACATGGTTATATTGACACTTTTTATCATTGCATTTGCTTTTTGAGTCACACTAGAAAAACTTCAAGTTTATAGAAAAGATTGATTTTCATACTTGTTTAATTTTAGACCACATGTTCATTTAGGGTTAATTTTGTGGGTGACATAAGGTATTGATTTTACGTTTAGCAATTTTTTACCCTTTGTGCCAAAGATCTATCTTTGTCCCAGAAAGAATGAGAAAAAAGACTGAAGACCTGAATGTAAAACCTAAAACTGTAAAGCTATTAGAAGAAAAATTAGGGAAAAAGTTCCATGCATTTCGACTGGACCATCATTTTCTTTAGAAATGAACTCAATAGCACAGGCAGCAAAAGCAGAAACAGACACAGGATTGTATCACATTGCAAACTTCTGCATCACAATGCAAGCAATAAAAGTGAAACGATAAAGAATAGGAAAAAACTTTCTTTTTATATATTAAATTTTTAATTTTTATCTTTTTAAAAAAATTTATTTATTTATTTATTTATTTATTGTAAAGGCAGATATACAGAGAGGAGGAGAGACAGGAAGATCTTCCATCCCATGGTTCACTCCCCAAGTGGCCGCATCGGCTGGAGCTGAGCCAATCCGAAGCCAGGAGCCAGGAGCTCTTTCGGGTCTCCCACGCAGGTGCAGGGTCCCAAGGCTTTGGGCCGTCCTCGACTGCTTTCCCAGACCACAAGCAGGGATCTGGATGGGAAGTGGAGCTGCCGGGATTAGAACCGGTGCCCATATGGGATCCCAGCGCGTGCAAGGCAAGGACTTTAACCACTATGCTATTGCGTTGGGCCCTAATTTTTATTTTAATGATGTTTACACTGCTGATCAGAGTGGGAAGGATAGAGGGTTAAGGAAAAGTGGGTGTGATCATTGTTTCCACATTTTCTATTTCTCTTCCTGTGTCTGGGGGAAGGAGGGGAGCTGAGGGGAGAAGCCACAACCCCAGTACCTGGGGATAGGGAATGACCACCTGATATCAACCCAGGGTCCTGATGTGTTGTGGTGCACACTCCAAGGGTTCTGCCATGCTGTTAATCTGGCCATCGAGGGTGAGGGGACCATTCCAATGTTCACTGGCTGACAGTCAACCTTACAGTCTCCATTCATCCCGATTTTGCTGTCATTATTTGACTGGGGGGCTTGTTCAATTTGCTCTCCTTCCTCTGCTATGGTACCAGATGTTTTCCGCAGGCTCCAATGGGCTGCCATATCCTCCATGTGTATCCGGGCCTGCCATCCACTGCTCCGTCTTTTCCACTAAGGGGATGAGTTTTCATAGACAGGCCCAAGAAACCCAAGCCAGGCAACCCAGGCCCTGCTGGACAGTCCTCTCCCGCCCCCCAGGGCTCATGAACCCAGCAGCCACCATGCATGCAGGCCCAAGTACCCAAGCCAGGAGACATGGGCCTTGCCATTCCCCCTGTACCTGGGGCTCATGGATCTGGACCCCACGGTGCTTCAGACTGGCATGGCTTGCCTTTCCTTGGCTCTACCAGTGGGTGCTTCAACCTGGGTCTGTCCAGCCTACCCCAAGTTCCAGCTCTTGCTGGTGGGTATTGCAGCCTTGTCCAGTCCAGCCAACACCCAGTCCTGGTCCTAATGTGGACTGGCTAGTGTTGTGACCAGACCTGGGGGCATGTCCTGCACCCCATCCTGGTTCTCACATCTGCTAGTGGATATTTCTGAACTGGCCCAGCCTGGTCCGCTCCCAGTCCTGACTCACATGTATGCTGGTGCATATTGTAACCTGGTGTGGTCTGAGCTGCTTCTTGGCTTGGTTGATGAACTTACCTGTAGGGACTGTGTCCTGGCAATGGAGCTCCCCAAGCTTCTCTATCAGATCTCCTCCTAGTGACAGATCTCCTGCACATCAGTGGGATCTTGGCCTAAGTTGACTTTGTCTACCTCTCGTCCTGGCAGGAATGGTATCCTTGCCAAATTGGCCCACATCCAATCCAGTTCTTACTGTTGGATGTTACAGCCCAGCCATTACCTGGTCCACTCCCAGAAACAGCTCTCACATGATTCACTGGCAGCTGAGATCTAAACCAGACCATTCTATACCCACCCTGGCTCTCACAAGGCCCAGTGGGTGCTAGCCCAGTGTGTGTTCCTTAGATGCAGTCCATATCCATGCTGAAGGAGACTGCAGCCATGTCCAGCCCAGCCTACTGACCACATTCCGATTCTTGTACTCAGTGGTGGGAACCCTCACCTAGCTGGGGCATCCCCTTACTCCCCCAGCCAGGCCTGTTCCCAGACACAGACCTTGCACATGCCAGCAGATATTGCAGTTTCACAGTGGTGAACCCACATACCCACCCCCCAATGTAGTGTGCCTCCAGACCTGATCTCTCACATGTTGGTTAGTGTCATGACCCAGCCTAACTTTATCCATTCCCTGTTGTGACTCACTGGTGAGTACTGTGATCTAGCCCTGCCAGGTAGTCCCCAAGCCCTAGGCTTAGTGTGTGTCAGTGAATAGTATTCAGTGATGTTTTGTGCTAACTACCCCAGCTCAGGTCTCCTATGTGTGCTGCTACTTCAGTCTGACTTTAGAGGACTTTTCATTCTCCCCCTCCAAACCACTTGATCTTAGCACCCTTGCTTACCTGCGAGTACAGTGGCCTTGCCTATGGAGGTCCTGCAGTAGTTATTCCTCACATGGACATGAATCCACAGGTTCCCACTTACCCTCACTTGTGCCACCCTCTCACACTCCCATGAGCTCACACCTGCAAGGCCTCACAGCATGCCTCTGGGTGGCCTGAGGACTTCGACAGGCACCATTGGCACCCAGGCAAGTCCAATCCAGGGTTACCTCCAGCACCACCAGGTGCTCAGAGTCAAGAGGACCCTTGGCAGGCCCCATTCAGAGTCACCCGCTGCAGGGTGCTCAGAGTCAAGAAGACTCCAGGCAGGCCCCATATGAAGTCGCCCGTTACCGCCACCATGGGGCAAAAAAATCATTCATAAACCACGTGTTTGTTTTGGCTTTCTTCTAAGATGACAAATGGTCTATAGGTGTGTGTAAAAGGATACTTTACATCTCTAGACAACTGTGTATTGAAACCACAGCAAGATATAAATATACTTATTTGAATGACTTCTATCCAAAAAGAAAAAGCAAGCTTTTATGATAATGTGAAATGCATATAAATTAGGACAGCCTTTATGGAAAACATTGTGGAAGTATCTCAAAAAGTTACAGAACTGCCAAATCTTACAGCAGTCCATATTAAGACTAATTCCCCTGATAGATTATTTTGCAGTGTTTTATGGTTTACCTTTGTAGATATTTTCAAAATATATTTTTTATGAACATATATGTTGAAACTTGCTATTTTTTTACTGAATATATTTGTTAGAACTTACATCTTGATAGTATTTAGGTCTCATCAAGCAAAACCAAGGGATGGCTGGCATTTGGCTGTATTTTTATATCTAATTTTCTTAAAGTTTTTTCATGTAATTAGCACTTGTTAAACTTATTCATAAATATTTTATTATTTTGGCATTTTGCTATTTCAAGATTTATAGTTACAGTTGTGTATGTAAGTTAAGACTGAGTTTTGCTTCTAATATCCTGTATTGTGGGTGAGATTTCTTTTTATTGTTTGAAATTATCATTGATTATCTAGGATTTTCTGAGTACACTCTTCATATCATCTATAAATAGAGATAGTAGTCACGACAACATATTGTTATCCAGCTAGCTGTTAAGCCATAAAAAGATGAAATATTGTTATTTGTAACAACATAGATTGAATTGAAGGTCATTATTTAAAGTGAAATATAACCACCGCGGAAGAAAAATACTATGTGATCTCACTGAAGTGGAATCTAGGAGCTGGTTATGTTTATAGAAGTTGGGTATGTAAGAGCAGTTACTAACGGCTGTATAGACAGGGGAGGAAGAAATTAACAAAGGTTATTTAAGTTTACTAGATGGGACTAAAATTCTGGTGTTGAGTAGAATGACTGTAGATAATGGTTTTCCTTAAATTCTGGAAGAAAAGACTGTTTCCATTATGGAGAAATAAGAACCATTTGAATACAGATATGTTTACTCTAATTGGACATTAAACTATCTAAACATGAACTGAAACTTCCCATGGCACCCAATAAATACATGTCATTTTTATGTGTCATTTAAAAATAGCTTCTTTTTAAATGTGTGTAACTTTTTCTGAAATTAATAGTTTTGTTCAAACCTGTAACAGAATGAGAAATATTGTGATGGTATTTGACATCTTTGCATTATTCCTGCAAATAACTGCGAATGCCCTAGTGTTTCCCTATGGTGTTAATACTTTGATAAGTATGGGCCATCTCCCCATCGATGCATATATTCTACAACCCTTTCTATTGTTTTTAGAATTATCCTTCTACCCCTACCCAGAGGAATGCATGCTGAGTGTTAACGGATGCTGTGCTTTGAGATCTCCATTTGGTTATGAATCAATGCTGTCCTTGCTCCATTAAGAGTTTAGGGTTTTTCCCTTTATTTTCTGTGTTACGTACCAAGCTGCAGAGCATTGTGGCAGTGTGTTCTGTAAAAGCTGGAATACATCTGTGAAATCATCTCTGCCTAGAGTTTTTATGTTGGTACATTTCTAAAAATCTTCTATTTTATGAAAGTTGGTCTTTTAAAGCTTTTTAGTCGTTACTAATTGAAAGGCATCATTATAGGAAGAAAGGAAGACACACAGAGACGGATCTTCCACTTGCTAGTTGATTACTCAAGTAGATGCGACAGTTGGGACTGAGCCTGGCCAAAGCCAGAAGAGAGGAACTTCATCCTATTATCCCACATGGGTGACAAGGGCCAAATATGTGGACCAGCATTTTCTGCTTTTTCAGGGACATTAGCAGTAAGCTGGATTAGAGCTGGAACAGCTGGAACTGGACACAGTGTTCATGCATGATGCCAGCATTGAAGGTGGTGGTTTGATATACCTTGACATAACACTGTTCCATGTTGTTTTAGAATTTTTTTTTATTAACAAATGATACTTATATGCTTTCTAAGGCTTATGTGCAGTTTCAGCATATGCATGCAATAAGAAGTAATACAGTAGGCAAGTTGCATTTCTAACTCCTGGTCTGTTGATTGGATTTGGAACTCTTGTTTTCTTCTTCCATTTCTTTACATAAGGCATAATGCATTAATATGAAGTGTGTTTGTCCCACCGTGTTCCGGAACACCACCACATATTTTTACCTAACTGTATTATGGTGCCCAGTATCCAACCTCCCTCTACCCTACCCTTGCACTCTTCTCAGCTCATAGTAATCACAGTTGTAAGCCCAGATACATTTTTCAGACTTTCACATGTGAGGGAGAAGATGCAGGACTTCTTTTTCTCAATCTGGTCTGTTTCATTTAACATAGTTACCTCCAGTTCCATCCATTTCAGTGCCAACCTCAATGCTTAATTTTTTATGGCTAGATAATATTCCACCCAGTCATTGGTGGACATTTACTGACTGCATGTCTTGGCTGTGGTGAATAGTTCTGCAGGGAATACTTGGGGAAGAATAGATGCTTCTTTCACATTGCTGCTGTTTCCTTCAGGCATGTACGCAGAAGTAGAATGCCTGGTTCAAATGATAGATCTGTCCGTAGTTATTTGAGGAACCTCCATGCTGTTCTCCATAAATGCTGTACGAATGTGTCTTCCCACAGTGTGTAATGTTTTCCTTGTCTCCATATGTATACCATCATTTTTTTTCTGATCCTTTTGATAACAGCCATTTTAACTATGGTGAGATGATGGCTTTTTTTTCATTGTCCCAGTGGCTAGTAATATGAAGACTTTTTAACATTTTGTCAGCCATTTGTATTGCTTCATTTGAGAAGTAAATATTCAGGTCGTTTGCTGTTTTGGTTACAATAGCTCTGAACTGTGTCTTGAGTTCAGGTGTTGTGATGCCTCCAGCTTGTACTTTTTGCTGTGGGTTGCTTTGGCTGCTCATGATCTTTTGTGCTTCCATGTGAATTTTCAGATTGTGTTTGTATTTTTGTGAAGTCTGTTCTGAATATTTCGATAGGGATGGCACTGAGTCAATAAATTGTATTCGATAGTACAAGTTTTCTAGCATTATTAATTCTTCTAGTCCTTGAATATGGGAACTCTTCAGTTGGACTCTTTCCCATCTCACTTCTCCTTCACACATTCCCCAGCATCAATGTTTGTTTATGTTGTGGTTTTAAAAGATTTGAGGCTGTCTTTGTTTTTCTTTTATCTCATTGTGTACTTCTAAATGCCTATCTTTAAGATGAGGTATTCTGTTTCTGCTTGATCTTCATTATTCAACGTTCTTGACAGTATTTTTATTTAATGTATTGAGGTCTTCATTTCCATGATTTCTGCTTGATGCTTTTCAAGATCACTATCCCTTTGCTGAATTTCCCCTTCACTATCATTTATGGTTTTGCTGAGTTATTTGTATCTCTTCAAACATCTATTTGCTGAATTCTTTGTTTTCTTGTGTATGTTCTCTTACCTCTTCGAACATCTATTTGCTGGATTCTTATAAGACTTTTTTTAAGATTTATTTGTTTCTATTGCAAAGTCAGATATACAGAGAGGAGGAGAGACAGAGAGGAAGATCTTCCGTCTGATGATTCACTCCCCAAGTGACCGCAGTGGCCGGTGCTGTGCCGATCAGAAGCCGGGAACCAGGAACCTCCTCCGGGTCTCCCACACAGGTGCAGGGTCCCAAAGCATTGGGCCGTCCTCCACTGCTTTCCCAGGTCACAAGCAGGGAGCTGGATGGGAAGTGGAGCTGCTGGGGTTAGAACCGGTGCCCATATGGGATCCCGGGACGTTCAAGGTGAGGACTTTAGCTGCTAGGCCACGCCGCCGGGCCCCTTATAAGACTTTTAAAAAATATCTGTAGTGTATTATTATGTCGTCACTGTGTCAGTTTCTAGGTTGTCCTGACTTCAATTTCAATTTTTTGGTGTAGTTTTGTTGTATATTTTTGTAATGTAATCTGTTCTGCCCAAAACGGTGGCCGTTTCTCTCATTCCTAGCAGAGCTGCATGAGTCCCAGTGTGATGGATGGAATTGTGGGAGTACTGTTCCAGAGTTTTGAAAGATTTCTTGTAACTTCTTTGACAGGGGTATGATCATACTCCCTGTGACATCAGTCCAAAGTCCAGTGAGGTTGCATGTATTCTTGCCCTAGTGTTTTATATGATATCTTGCTATACAATTACCTTGTCATCCTGCAAGCAGACAATGATTCTCTCATTGTTGTGCTACAGGATTTAGGGCATTGGGGAGTAGGGGTGGGTTTGGGTGAATGAATTCTCTGGCTGTTAATATCACAATACTAGATCACATCTGGGACTCACAGCCTTTTAATGCCCATGCATCGCAAAGGTACGCCTAAGGCTCAATTGCTACAGGTGCTAACTGCTGTTGCGTACTTGTTGTCACGGCCACTTCAGACATCCACGAATGATGCTTGCTGGAATATCAGCCCAATAAGCTGGGGTCACAGATCTCCACTTGGCCAAAAGGTTCCAGCTGCACAAACTGGTGTGAAGACAAGGGACTGATAGGATCTGCTGGTAAACGATCTTACTCCTGAGTTCCTGGGACTAGTTCTGTACTTACTTTTGTATCCTACCCCCTTGTGGCTGGAATTTTTGTCCTGTTAGCTTAGATTAGGGTAGGGATGGTGTAAGGCCATGGCCAAGAAAGATCCAGTTGTAGATCCTGACCTGGGGATTTTAGAGTGTTGGTTGTTAAATCTAAGCTCTTGATTCCCTTTCCTTAAGCTAAGCAGAAGGATTCTCTTTGCAAAATTTACTACTCGGAGATGGAGGGAAAGACAACATGATCAATTTTGTTTCTTGCTTTCTTCAGTGCAATGTTTCTTTTTGTAAAACCAGATGCTGTGCTCTTTCATCTGGGTTTTATTTTGCTTTGTCTTATTTTGTTGCAACTAGTTTCTCTTGGGGAGGGGGGAGAGGGTGCGGGTCTGAGCCGTAGTTGCAGGAGTCTTAGACATCACCTCGCTCTGAGCTCTAAATTTCTCTCTTCCTTTCCTTCCTTTCTTCTTTCCCCACCTCTCTGCTATCCTCTCTTCTCCCACCTTTTTCTTTTCTTCTCCCTCTTTTTCTCTCCTCCCCCCAGTTTCTGTTTCTCCCCCTCTCCCTTTCCTCCGTCTGTATCCTCTCCTCCCCTCTTCTTCCTTTCATTTCTCGTAACTTGGCAAATGGCTCGCAATATTCTTTCTGTCCAAGAATCATAACATTACTTATTAATTTGATATTCATTGTTTACTGTTTCCCTTTGTTTTTTTCATAATGTTTTGGTTTATTGTTCTGTTGCCAAGTCTTTGATTCAGAAATCTATTTTCACTCTTTCCTATTTATTCATGCAGATATTAAGGGCCCCGAGTTTTTCCTTTGGTTACTGTTTCAAGTATATTTCATAGATTGTGATGTGAAATATTTTCATTATCATTTTTTAATTTTCCTTTTCACCCAGAAATCCTTAGTTGAAAAATTTAATTTCTGAGATTGTTTTATTTAGGTCATTGACTTATGGTCTGTGGGTAATATGATCAAATGATCACTGTTTTGTGAATTTTGCATGGAAATAAGATAAATTATAATATCTATTAAGTTCTGTTTCTTTCCTGTTTTCAGTATTTTTTTATTCATTCATGCTTGTGTAAACTTTTTCAAAGATTTATATTACTTGAAAGAGAGAGGGAGAGACAGATCTTTTGTCTACTGATTCACTCCCCAAAAGGTCACACCTGCTAGATCTGGGCCTGACCAGAGCCAGGAAGGAGGTAGGAGCTACTTCGCATCTTCCCACATATGTGCAGGGGACCAAGGCCTTGTTCTGTCCTCTGCTTCTTTCCCAGGCCATTAACAGGGAGCTGGATTAGAAATGGAACAGCAGGGATGTGAAATAGCACCTATATGGGATGCTGGCGCCATCATACCTGTTCCCCACATTTAATCTGTAACATGTTATATTGTGTTCTTTGTTTTTAACGTATGAAGCTGTATCTTTATTCAATGTACTTTATGCATTTATGATTTAGACTATAACTTTAATAAGAATGTATAAAACATGGAATAGACATTGTGGTATAGCAAGTTGAGCAAAACATAGGGTGTGTCCATCCTGTACCAGGGTCCTAGTTGGAGTTCTGGCTACTCTGCTTCAGCTTCATGCGAATGCATCTGGGAGGCAAAAGTTGCCTGTCTTGTGTACTTCTGTTCCTGCCAACAACATGCAAAGTCATGATGGATTTCCTGGCTCTCAGTTTCCAGCGGACCTAGCCCTGGCTTTTTTTTTTCTATAAATTTAGATTTTTCATGATACAGCTCCTTAGGCTCAGTGATCTCCCCGTCCACCTTTCCCCCACTCCATACTGCTTCCCCTATATTATAACCATAGTCTAGTCCTTCAACAACAATTACAAGAGCATCATTCTGCTATTCATGTGTATCATGCTATTGTAGGTATAGACTGGTAGAAAGTCCAGCATCCTATTGTCAAGATACATGTAACAGTTTCTTACAAGCATTTGGGGAAGTGTTACAGCAAGTGGGTGACATGTGTCTTTGTCTCTCTTCCTTTCTCTCACATCCCTCTATCCCTCTTTCTCTCCCTCACCCTTTCTTGCTTTGGCTTTCCAATAGATGAAATCAAGACAAATACTTTGAATTAAATAGAACAATATTTTGCTGGGATCTTTAAAAATATGGCAGCATTACGGAGCAGGTGTTTAGCCTAGCGGTTAAGATATCTGTGTCTCTTATTGGAGTGCCTGGGTTTGACTTTGTGCTGTGGTTGCTGGCTCCAGTTGCTTGGAGGAGCTGCTGAGGAGGTGGCAGTTGAGGGCATAGTAGCTGGATTTCTTACAATGCAACTGAGTGATGTGTATTGTTTCTTGCCGCCGGCTTTGGCTTGGTTCAGATCCAGCCATTTCTGGCCTTTGGGAAGTGAACCAGCAGGTTGGACCTTGTTCTTTCTCATTCTCTCTTGCCTTCCCTGCTTCCCGCCCCCTGTTGAACAAATATTTTTTTTAAACACGCATGTGATGACCCAGTGCTATTCCTATCTATCTATCTAATGATTATAGAGTTTGATAATATAACATCATAGATATATTTTAAAATGTGTTAGTATTGGCAAAATAGGAAAGTACTGATATGTTCAGGATTTTTATTGGTAATTTCATCATGTTCAGTTTAAAAAATATTGACAAAAATCATTATCTTTCATTAGTATGAGTATAAAACCAATCTTCCATTGATAAATGAGCTTAACATTTTTCTGCAATTCACATTTAACATTTTGTAGTACATGAATTTTCTCCCAATTTTTAATTTTTATACCAGAATATATGGTCTTAAGAGTGCGTGTGGGGACAGACAGAATGTGTATGTTATGTGTGGGATGATGTTGAGGTCATATAGATAGCTCAAAATGCTCTTAAAGAATGTCAGTTACTTGTTTTAAAGTACATTTTGCAAAAGTTTCTTGATAAAATCATTAAATTAAAACATTGATAAAATTATGTCTAATTTGTTTATGAAGAATTAAATTTACAATAAATTATCTCATGGAATTGAAGTTAATCAGATTTAAATGTTGATAATTTTAATTAATCCTTAACTTTTCTTTTGAGTAGCAAATGTTACTTTTGCAGTCTGGATTTTCTGTAGTAGAATGTTATAGCAGCCCAATATTCCAAAAGAAATAAAAGCTGACTATATCAGGACCGTTTATTTTTGTATAAGGATTTTTAAAAATGGTAGCAATACATGGATCTTGTATTAGGGGTTTTTTGTTTTTTTTTTTTGTCTTGAAGTCTGCTGTTCGCAATGCTTATTGAATCTTTGTACTAATTGCCATTCAGTCAGTTTCTGTAGAAGTAGATGTATTTACATTGGCAGATTGTATATGAATTTAGCAGTTACAGGTCTTTTTTTTTTTTGCTTTAATTCAATTTTGGGATTAGAATTATTTCAATCTGTGTGAAGATCACAACTCTAAGATTTTGTTGGTACTTAAATGAAATTGACATATTTTTGTACAAATTAAAATCTGTACAGGGAAAAAAGGTTTTAGCTGTTACATGTGAAAGGCTTTTACCATTGTTACACATTAACTTGGCAGAGTTTAATATTAATAGCTCCTCACAACTGTACTTAACTGAGATTTCTTTCCCGTGATTTGGTTTTATCTTTGCATCAATTTCATTTCTTTTCTATGTAAAACAGTTGTGAATGTACAAGAAGCTATGACAGGTTCCTGGGCTCTTAACTTTGATGAGCACCATCCATTTCCATCGTGCTGCACTCAAGACGGCACAGATGTGAGTCTGGGAGTGGCGTCCCTGCCGCGCTGAGGAGCCTTTGTTTGGAGAACACCCTGATTAACCCCCACCCTTCATGGTTCATTGACTCACTGATAGATCAAGTTTAAACTAGTACATATTAGCACATTTGTTACTAACAGAAGAACAGTTGGCCATTCTGTTTTACATTGCTGATTCATTGCAAACTGGCATGCTAAAAAGGTCTGTACTCTAGGGTATAAATCGAGAGGTTACCAACACATTGAGAACCAAATTCATTGCATACTAATGTAGAATAATATTAATATACCTGTGTTTTAATCTTCGATTATGTGCTTGAAAGATGTTTACACTACTGTCAGTTCTGAATAAATGACAATTATTACTTTGAAATTCATTGTTCCAAGGATTTCAGGAGATTTAGGAGAATGAAAATAGTTTCATATTAAATAATATTTTATGATTTGATGAGACAACAGCAAGGCCCCAAGTGTCTGATGCTTTGTGTGTTTGCATTGAAAACATGTTTTTCATGATATTCCCTGTAGCTAGTGCTTTTACATAAATCTTCACCTAGCATTATATTTCTGTATTACATGGAAATTCTTTTGATTTGGTCAAGAGAGCTGAAATGCACATGTATATTTCTAGTAGAAAAATAAAAGTATTGAACTTCCCATTCTTTGTTACCTTTGTAACCTAGTTTTCACAGTGTTTGAAGGCTTCTTAACTTGTAGAATTCTTTGCATGACAGACAGGTTTACTAAATAATTTGGCAGGTTCAACTGGTGAATTTTGTCTTGGCTTCATGCTTGCCTACAGGTGCCATCCTTGTGGCCACCTGCTTCTTCGCATTTTCCTTCCTTTGTCAGATGTGAAGCACCAGTGCCCAATGAGGCGGAGGGACAGCGCTCTGCGTCCAAGCTGAGGACAAGGCAATTGAGGTTACTTCTCAAAAGAAACTTGCCTCATGTGGAGGAAAGGCTGCATGTAGGTGCAAGGTCCACGTCTTGATTTGGGTTACAACTGATGATTAGTTTCTGGAAGGCAAACTGAAGTTCGAAGAAAAAGGGACGATATTTAAAGCTGATGTAAATGACATTTAGAGAAGACTTTTTGCCAGCTCTTAGATGCTATTTTTCTGCTTTGTTTGTAGATTTAGAGACTAAGTTGTTCCTTTAAAAAAAGAAAAGCTGAACTTGGCAGCAATAAGGTTGTTAGCTAAATTCCATGCTAAAGGTTTCTCCCAAAGGGTTTAAATGTCTATCAGAGTACATATTTTTGATAAATCTTTCATTCTTCATTATTTACCTTATCTTTTTTAGTAATTAATATAAACAGTTGCAATTTTGAACTTACTTCTGCCATGGCAAAATGCTTTTTTTATAGAAGCAGTTGACACTGTATTTTATTATCATTTATTTATTTAATCTTTGTTTAAAAACATTAAGTCCATACATGTGTTTCTTAGACACATGCTCTGTGCAAACCAGGAACTAGCGAATATAGTGAAGTCACAAAGTTCTTGACCTCAAGGAACTTAATCCAAATGGTAGAGGGGAAATTGAAACAATTCAGATAAGTGTATTTCTATTCAAATTGTAGATAATTCACTGAGTGGTACTTTGGAACATGTAGTTCTCAATGAATTTTGTACCTAACAGTTTTAACAAGCATTGATTATCCTTGCCTGAATCAGTGTCAACAAAATGAAGACTTTCTAATTCAATCATTTCATCAAAGTTATCAATATGATTAAATGGGATGTTGCTTTTGCAATTGGGTATCTTTGGATAAGCAAAAATGCAGAGAATATTAAAAAAAAAAAGGCAAGAGGAATGTTTAATTTGTTATTTCAGGTTACCAGTTTTCAGAACTAGGTACCAAAAAGCTTCTGATCTAAGTTTGTGGAAGGATGAAGTTGTTGTTGAATGAAATGTGGAAGGCTGAAAGTTGTTAGATGATGTGCTAGGAAAAACCAGAATTTCACTTTTGAGTGTACTGAGTTTGAGATGTCTGTGAGACACTTCTGATTTTAGTATTAAGAAGACCAACACTGTCAGAAAACACACACGCACGCACATGCAAGCAAGATTAGCACTGCAAAATAATTTGCACATGTGTTGAGTGTATTTCAGTTTAATAAAGCAATATTCTAGCTATTCTTCAGAGAAAGATGATGTAGATAGATAATACTATTAAAGAGCAATAGAAGAATCTAACACATTGAGTTTGTTAGAGACCTACACCTACAATCGTTGCTGTTTTGCCTTATTTCTCCTCATGAAGTATTTTTTATGGGTTAGTACACTGATGGGAATTAAAGGAATATAGTTGGTGTTACCAGAAATGCCCAGTGGGTTCTTTCCTCAGCTTAATATAGAAATAAAAAGCCAGGAATCTGTTGCAAACAGATAAGTTTATTTGCGAAGTGACCAAGTGAGCAGGGAAGGGAGAGGAAGGGGAAAGCACTCCGGAGAGAAAGCCGGGAGGTGGGGTGCCTCTCGAAAGAGGAGGGAGAGAGAGACACCAAAGGTTTGAGGAAGGGTCTTGGGATTTTAAGCCTTCCTTGACCCCTCCTTGTTGGGCGGGGAACCTACAGGTAAGATGTTCCCCATTGGTGGTCTCTTAATTATAAAATGGGTGGGCAATGCTGGTGCCGCCCACCAGAAGGTGTGGCCAAGACCTCAGCAGGCCTGGATGGTCTCAGTTGGGAGATGGTTTTAGATGGTGTAACAAAATAAATTGTTGAGGTATTTCAGTCACACTGGGAATGTTCCTAAAAACAAGCAAGGGCAGGGACTTCAGACAGTTGGTACCAGTCGTCATTGAGTGATGTCCAGGCAAGAGGTTATGAACTTAGGCAAATAAATAATTGAGAGGTGGGACAGCAAGATTGATGACAAGGAATTATGGAGATAAATAGTACACTCTCACAAAGCACAGAATATGAGATTCAAGTTTTGCATAAATGCTCAACAGAGAGAATACAGTTGAGAGCAGCACAATTGAAGAAACACCACCCCACCTCCCGGCCTGCATAATGGTTGTATAAACCAAGGGGCATTGGTGCAGGGGTAGGAGAAATATGATTTCACTGACAAGCACTTCTCATCAAGTTGATTGTGCTATCACCAAATACTCTGCTGGCAAACAGGCCAGGCTGGATCCTGTGTATGGCACCCTGTTTCAGGGAATCCAGCCAGCCACCTGGTGGCTGGTTGGCCCATTGAATCCCATCCATTAGGAAAGGTGGTTTGTCCTTGCTGCTATGAATGCTTCTCTTAGACATGGATTTATATTTTCAACCTATCGTATTTCTGCCAGTGCTACTCACTGTCTCAACTAAAAATCCAATTCAATAATTATATATCCCACACACCATTGTTTTCCATGAGGAACTGACTGTATCATTTTTCATTCTAGCTGGGAGAGAAAACCTTGAGATAGTAGTTCAAGTTCCATAAACTGGGTATAGGGATGTATGAATTAAGGACTGAAATTAGGTAGGTTGTTTCTTTCCTTCTGCCTCTGTTCCTCAACTCTGAGGACTTCAGGGTTTTATTATGAGAGAAGAAAACCTTCCTCATAATTTAATTTAATTTGCTTGGGTATTTAGAATGACCTGACTGTATTACTGAACTTTGTATGTAGATAGTACCTAGCATACATGTGAATATGAGTAAGTGAACAAATGAGAAAAATGAAGATACTGTCTGGCAAGGGAGATCAGTTCTATTCATTTTACCAATAGAGCATCACTCTGGTAGAAGGACTGCATATATAATGCAAGAAGCATCAGGAGTGCCTTGTAACATCAGGATAAAATAAGTTATTAGGTAGCTTAGGGAATGAAAAATGGTTCCAGTGACTGAAGAAGACATAGAGAATTTACATAGATTTGTTACCACCAGAGAAACAAACTTTTTGTAATCCTTAGGAGTACTAAACTTTACTTACATTTACTAATAGTAAGTACTTATACTTACTAATAGCTTATTAGTAAATGATTTACATTTACTTGTATTTACTAATTAATTTACTAATAATGTTTAATAATAATGTATCAGTAATATTAGTGACTATACTTGCCTTTTGCAGGAAGTTTTGTTCTATGCCCATATTACAGATGAAGAATTTGGACAAATATTAGGTAAGGTGAGCAATCCAAAGATTAATAATTGATAATGGCTAAATTCCATGCCTAGTGTCCTGATTATCTAATTGAGTTTTAGTCATACAAAAGAATACTAGGCCGTTTTGAGCAGGATCAGATGTAGCATTAAGGAATTACTAAAACGTAGTAAAAAGAAAAAGCAAAATAGAATAATATGTAGGAAACCTGCCACATAAAATGCCATATAATATACATGAATTTTTTAATGCACAAAATATTTCTAGAAGAATCTTTGAAGTCATATCAATTGTTCCTCAAGAAGGAAACCAGATGTCAGGGAATGTACTGAACAAGGAAATTCTGAGTTCTGCACTAGTGTGTGTTTATTAACAGTTATAGAAAATAGTTCAGTATTGATTAATACAGATAATTGGGGGCAAACACTTGGCTTAGCAGTTAAGACTTACACATCTTACCTTGGAGTTCCTTGGTTCCATATCTGGCTCTGGCTTATGACTCTGATTTCCATCTAGCGCAGATGTTGGGAAGCAACAATAATGGATCAAGTAATTGATTCCTTGTCAACCATGTGGAATCCCTGGATGGAGTGAAAATTTCCTTTGAGCATTCTGAAGAGAAAAGCAATATAAGAGAATTCCCACTCTCGTTGAGTCTGTTGGCATGTCATAGAGATTAAAATTTTTTTAAAAGTACATATAATTTACATTGAAGTCCATTGGTGTTTCAGATAGACTTAGGTTTAGATCCTAGCACTGTCCAAACTGTTGTGAGAGATGAGATGTTGGAGCTCTTCCAGATCTGGGTGATATTGCTGTTTCTTAAGCTTTGACATTGGCTATAATGAAAGCAAGTCCAATTGTGAATTGTGCTACTATGAACATACATTGCAGTTTGCTCTCTCTCTCTCAAATGCAGATTTCATTTTGTTTAGATATATTCCTAGGGGTGGGGTGGCTAAGTCATAAGGCAGATCAGTTTTCAGTTGTCTGAGTACTCTTCATACTGACTTTGACAGTGTTTGTACTAGTCTACACTCCCACCTACAGCAAAGTAGGCTCCTAAGACACAATGCTATCGTGATAATATGGGATCAAATGGTGGGAGGAGAAAATGGGGATGGGAGAGGGGAAGGATGACCCTATGTCTATAAATCTGTAGTATGAAAATAGCAAATTAACAAAAGACAATAAAGAAAATGTCATTGGGGGCAAGATTTGCTCATCTACCACCCTCGCACTCATTAACTCTAACAGCTAAAATCATTTCTTATTCCTTTCACACCATTCTCAATGCCTAAGATCCTGTCTGAATTTTTTTTCCTGCTTCTCCCAATCTGACACTGTCTTGTCCTCTCGTCAGCTCCAGACATTTCCTCTGCCAACTGGAATGGGTAATCTGCTATTAACAAAATCTATAGCTTGAGCCATTTACCCAATTGTTCTTCTCATGCTCCTTCTTTGGTAGCCAGACCTAGCTTCCCATAATGCTCTATCCAGTGATAGCCGCTTTCTCTGCCATATGATTTGACTATAATCCCACGAGCTTATGGAAATAATTTCAAGTCTTCCATTTCACCGCTGTTTGGAGATCATTTTTTGTCTTGTCTTAAAAATCCTCTGCATCAAAGCTCAAAGCATCAGGTGCCTCTAGCCACTCCTGTATAGACTACTTAGTGAGATTCTTTATTCCTTGAAGACTTGAGCTCCTGTCTCACTGACACTTTCTGCAAACACTGCTTTACAACTTTCTGCATTTCTGTTTTCAAATGTTCTCTTAGGTTGTAGTCTTGTATCCTTCAAAAATCTTGACCCAAACTTTACCTCATCCACAATTTTCCTCAGCATATTTATAGGACAGTGGTTCTCCAAGTGTGGTGTTTAGACCAACAGCAGCATCTGATAACCTATTGTAAATGTGAGCTCTTGAAGCCCACTTAAGATTGCTGAAACCAAGTATCTGGATTTTATGCCCAGAAGCAGTGTTTTTTCAGAGTCTAAGGCAGTTCTAATGATTAGGATCATTAATCAGATTTTATGGTCATCATCGATAACTCTTGATCTTGTTTTCAATCATCCTGCCTTCCACCTGTTGCCATAAATCTTCTTAGCTCACTTGATCTATTAACCCAACTCCCAAGATTCTTCAATCCCACTGAGACCATAATTTAGTGATCATGCTACTTTTCCCACTAACTTTTCAGGAAAACCCTGTATATAAGAAGTGTATAAGAAGTGATCGCCAAATGCAAAAGGCACCAGAAACAGAAGAAAAAGGCAAACAAATCCAGAATTGCACAGAATTTTACTTAGTAAGGACATGTGTTGGGTGGCTGCAAGATGAGAGGACCACTAACATCTTAGGGCTAAATATAGTTTATATGCAAAGACAGTTAAGGTGGTTTATACTAACCAGTATGTGTATATATTTCCCAGAAATATAAACACACCAGGTGCTAGGTAAGAGACATTGCGGTAGTTGGTGCCTGACATGACATGTTGGGCAGGTTATCTTGACTATTTATGTTATAGGAGAAGGGTTAGCTGTCAGGATCACCTATAGGGTAAGAGTGTGTCTATGTACCAAAATGACAGCCGTGAGGTCATGCTGGACCTCTACACAGCTTCTCTTCTCACTGTACCTGGTCACACTCTTTGCTACTCCGCGACTCTGCTCTTTCACGTCCCATATTAAAAAAAACCCACAGATTAATTCCACCTTTAAACTAAATCCAGAAGCTAACTTTTCTCAGAATCCCAGCACAGGCACACTCATTTCTTACCTGGAATATTGCGAAAGTTTTGAGGTTTGTCAGACCTTGGCCCTAGCTTCATCTACTTTCTATACAGTTATCAAAATGATGGTTTAACATCTATGATTATGTTGCTATGTAAATCAAAATTCACTGCATTTCTGCTACTCAGCAAAACCCAGTGTCTGTTGAAAGTGCCTGCAAGACTCTGGATGATCTGGGCAAGCCTTTTCCAGGATTGCCATCCCTCTGCCTCACACCTTCCCTTTTCAATCCTGAATTCATTCCTGTCCTTACAATGTATCATAACTTTGCCTTTTCTAAACTCATTTCTTTATTTTTGTCTACTGTAATCTGAATGAAAGCTTCCTAATAGCAGAGGCTACTCTAGGGTACTAAATGAAAGAATTTTGATAACTGGCCCTACAACAAAGCAGGAATGTAGTTCTTTGGAAATAAATGAATGTAAGTAGGAAGAGGGAAAAATGTAAGTAGAACTCTTATGATAACACTGTCCTTCCTTGGTCTGCCTTTGTTTGAGAAATAGGTAGGCTGTTCTGATAATGTACTGGGCTAAGTAAACTCTATCTGGATATTTAATCTGACCCTAGGCTATTGGGATTTGGAGCATTTTTTTTGGTCTCTGTCCTATTTTAATAAAAATAAGCTTTGGATTTACCTTTTTAGTCCTTCCTTATTAAAGAATAGCACTATTGTCCTTTATATTTTGTTTTGTTTTGACCTGAACCAGACTCGCAGATTGCATTGAATTGCTATCTCCTTTAAAGGGTTCAACCTTTGGTAATTACAGTAATGAAAAGAGCTTGAGTTTAATATGTAAATACTTTGTCCTCAAATGACTATCACTAGATGGTTTAAGCATGCAGTCCTGAATCTTGTAGCAGCTTGAATATAATGATTTTTTCACTATATGATGTCTTCTGTTTTTAATAATTATTATTCTATAGAACATGTTTTTTCCTTTGTGCCTTTTGCTTAATGTCAGTGTTACTCATGGTGTTTAAAAATTCCGAATAGTGCTTTCCTATCATTATTCTAGCTTTTTATATTTGACCAGGATTGATTTGTGTGGAAGTCTCACGATACTGGGGTTTTCATTAGATTTTTGGTGCAAAAGATATGTCAAAACAGATTGCAAGGCACATGGAATAAAGCAGAAACAAACCAACCAGCGAGATGAATTTTGCCTGTGATGAGCAAAGGTGCCAATGAGCAGGTTTGGCGAAACTTTGGAGAAAACTTTGGAAAAGTTGTAGGATGGGAATGGAGTGGAAAGGAAAGATAAAAACTACCGGAACAAGGAAGGACCTGATTTGGCTTTAAACAATAATAATACTGGGAGGCTGAACCATCATGAGTGTTTGAAACAGACCGTAATGGCCACCTGGACTTACTTTCATAGTTTCATGCATTTGCTCAAATTGTTCTTACTGCCCAGTTCTATCTCCTGTGTCCTACACTTGCTGTTTTGAGGAAGGGATGGGAGGAGATTCTGGGTGCTGAAAATCTCATGAGCCCAAATTCTCACTTTAGTATTCTCTTCTTGAAACTGTATCCAGATCCTAATAAAATTAGCCATCCTTCTAACTATACCCAGCATTCTTTCTGTGCCTGTTAAGTTTATACCACTTTATACTGCTTTGTGCTTTTCTTGGGTATGTGTGGTCTGTCTGTTCCTCTCCTCAAGCAAGTGCCTTAACCCCATCACTTTGCCCTTCCCAGTTTTCAGCACAAATACTCAGTACAGGTTTCCTGAAGAGGGGCAGGAGAAAAACGGAGGGAGAAGGGAAGGAGTTGGGACTGGGAGGCCTCCCATTCCAAAGGCTGCAGGCTGGATTCCAGGCGGTAAAGAACGGTGGTGGCTTTTTAAAATAGTGTGTTGCTGTCCAAACGGTGGTGCTAGGGCGAGCAGCGGGAGGGCCAGAGGAGAGCAAAGGCTCACCCTGTGGCGTGGCCATAGAAATCTGACCGTCCATTAGAACCCAGGCAGCGGGCAGAAGGCACTGAGCATGGTTTTGAAGTGTTGAGCTAGGGTTACTGAGAGGCTGGCAGAAGCTTCTCTCCAAACAGACACAGAAATGGGCAGTTTTACAGGCAATGTTTAAATATTCAGCATGACTACAGCTGCTTCTCTAACTCTTCCTGAATTCAAAAACGTATGTGCAATGGATTTGTTAAGTGTGTTGAGAAATGAAACGTTGTCTCACTTGAGGTGTAAAAATACTGACTTGGTGTAATAGATATTTCATGTTTGTCATTAATCATGGTTTTATTAGAAGTGGGCATCAGTGACTGTTTCTTTGCAGCTCCCTGAGAGCAGTTTGTCGAAAGAGAAATTGTTGTCAGCTTCCTTTTGGCTTCTTTGTCCCTGCTGCCCCTTCCTAACAACTGAAAATTTGCTTGCACCTGCTCCAACTGGGTCCTGAGCGATAAGCATCTTGTAAGCCCAGGAAATTGTAGTATCAAATCTCAGCCCCAACTGTGAAGCAGTGCTGTCAGTGAGTCCCTGCTGAGAGACCTTGCTTTCCGAGTCCCAGGAGAGGAGTCCTTTCTTCCCTGGCCTCGTTTCAGCTTTGAACTCTGACCTAAACCATCTTTTTAGTTACCACCATGCCTTGCTCTGGGTGCTGTCTTCAGCCGGTCCCGGCTCATTCTTCTGCCCTGGATTCATCAGCAGGTCAGGCGTTGGAAGCCCTGGGGTCATGGGGGTACCCAATTTGAATAATAAGCATGTTTATCCAAAGAGAAGAAATGTACCTGTCTATTTGTTACAATCTCTTCTGCTTTCCCCCCGCCCTCCAAGAACAAAGTGCTTAAGAAATATCAGATTTTCTTTTTTTTTGGATTTAGTGTATATAGGTAAGTTCTGCCTCATACATACAGTTTCTTTTATTAAATCTTCCTTCATAAATTAAGTGCTTTATTACAACTCACTTAAGTAGGATATATCTATATTATGTTGGAAAAGTGGGAATGTTTCAAATGAAACTAGTGAACACTAAATACATGTGTCTAACATCCTGACAGACATGTGAGTCCTTGGAAAAGGAAACGAAAACTTGCCGACTGTGTGTAATAGTCTTTGTTTTCTTCTTAGGCTTTTCCAACAGACCAAAGTCATTACAAGTACTCCTCAACCCTCAGAGTCACAAGAAGGAAGCTGCCCAGGTCTATTATGAGAAGGTTGAACCTCTCTTGAAACTTGCAGGAATAAAGACTGATGTGACAAGTAAGTCATTTCCAGAAAATGATTTTTCCGTAGACGACTGTGCAGAAGCAGGATGAGCTAAATTTGCTCTTAATCCAAACATGGAAAGTGGTTAGTGCTGTGCAAAGCTTGGCTATGGACACCTGCACGTTACTCCTCCAACTCCAGGGTTATAAACTCATTTTTCTGTTTCATTTTGTTTGGTTAAAATCATGTCATTTTTAAAGTGCCCATGTTTCCTTTTTACATGTTTTTAAGAGTAACCTTTTTAGATAAGATAAAAAAAACAATACACTGCATCTCTTCATTGAAATGTTTGCAGTTTCTATGTTATTCTGTAGTTTGACAAGTAGTTGGTTTTTCACATACACGTAGTTGAGGTCTTTGTGGAATCCTTCGTTAGACTGTTTTTGTTCTGACTCTGACCCCTACTGGTTAGGTCAAAGCTAAGCACTTGATTACTGATTTTAGATGGACTTAGAAAAGCCAAAAGCTTAAAAGTATTGTCTAAAATAAGATATGTAGATTACATAGAAGGAAAGTAGATCATTAATAAGATTAATAGATCAGAAATGCCCTTTTAAATTGAATTTGGCGACCAAGTTCCTTGGCGTGTTTGGGAGTGTTCTTCATGCCCCCCCCACCCCCACCCCCAGGTCATGAAGGGAAAGAGTTAATCTGCTGCGAATACAACTGTTCTAGGTTTTTGTTTTTTTATGTGTAGATTTACTTATACTGTTGTAAAGTTGCAGTAAATTTTCACTGATGGAAAATCCTACATAGAAAACCTAGTGACAGATCTGGCATTGTTCAACTATAGGCAAGGTCTAGAGTTCCACAGAGTAAGAAAGATCACTGGAGCTCACACTTGGGTGTTCTTAAAGAAAAGGCAAGCTTTGTGGAAGGGTCAGTTACCCCCACAAAGACATCTACCACATCCAAGAAAACCAACCATAAATAATATTGAGGACATTAACCTTTGATGTTGGTGATTTTTAACATACTTAGACTAATTAATGACTGAATGAGAAAATATAGACATATTATTCATTCTTGCTGAGAATTTCTAAAGATGAACTGAAGGAAATGTTCGAGATTAGGATATGATGATTAAAAGTTGAATGAACATATTGGCAAACTCAGTAACATAATTTTGTGTCTTTGATTTAATATGTGAGTACTACAACACAGTTTCACAGGGTTATTATTACATATCATTCAATTCCAGATTCTCTCACAGACTACGTGCTTGGTGTCAAACACTGTGCAAAATACAGGATGAGTAAACTGTCACACCTACTTGAGTGACATTTACTATATATAATGTGTTGAAATAAATATTTAAGACCAAATATTACAAAATAGTGTATATATAGAGAAGAACTCTGGCATCTCTGAAGGTGCTATTATGTTCAATCAAATTTAAAAATAGCATCTGGACTGGACATTTTTTTTAATGCAAAAGTTCAGGAACGAAGGCCCATGTGTGTGAATAAGTAGAGAATACATGTGTTAAACCTGCAATACTTTGTGAATTGGTTTCATTATCTCGATCTACCTGCTTCAGTTTCTACTTGGTCTTAAATATGGCTTTCTGTCAACATAAAGTAGTTTCTAGTGATTGGGATTTTTTTTTAATTCATGTCTAGAGGGATGTGCAGAGCTTATGTATGAGAAGACCTAGCATGCTTCAGTTCTAAAAATGGGTCAAAATGTTTTTTCACTTTCTGCATCTGTGCCCATTCTGGAACAGTCATTCTCATATTCATCATGACCTTCCTGGGGGCCGAGGCTAGACTCATTCTTCTAAAGACACTGGAACTACATGTAGGTTCTGATAAGAAGGGTAAGGGCAAAATGGCTTCCAGGATGGCTCCTAATAATGTAAGCCATAGGAAGCTTGAGTCCAGATCGTGGATGGATCTCTATTAAACTCAGTGGTTTAATTATCACGCTTTGATATACAGCCTGGATTTTTTTAAATTACAGTGTGAATATCTGGTTTAGTTAAAATGTTTCTACCAGGAGAATAGAGACTAAAAAGGAAGAGAGATTAGACAAAGGCAATTAGTGGATGAGGACTGAACTGAGATAGGAAATGATGGCAATGTTATTTCCTTCCTAAAACAATTGTGCTGAAGAGGAAAAAGACATAGTCTTTGTTTCTGAATTTGTAAGTGTTGTTGAATGTTACATTTGCTTGCTCATAGACTAAAACAGAGCAAACTGGAATTACAGTTGTGTGGATTATCAGATGCCCAATGCGCCTCCTACAGGTGAAACTATGCAATTACATTTTTTCCATTTAAAATGATTGCAATTTGATATTGATTAAAAGTCAAACGTTTCCTATTTTGTATGAAGAACTGGATAAACATGTGGATACTTGAATAGCTTTAATCTTCCTGCATACCTTATAGTTTCTTGTGATTCAAAATAGTATATATACACGACTGTTTATTGTACTTTTTAGAGATTTGTGTTTTATTTGAAAAGCAGATTTTTGCAGAGAGAAGGAGAAACAGGCGGTCTTCCAACTGATGGTTAACTCTTCAAATGGCTGCAGTGCCAGAGCTCAGTTGATCCAAGGCTGGGAACCAGGAGCTTCTTCCCAGATTCCCATGTGGCTGCAGGAGCCCAAGATCTTGGGCTACCTCCCACTGCCTTTCCAGGCTGTAAACAGATTGTTGGATTAGAAGTGGAGCAGCCTGGACACGAACTGGCACCTATATTGGGATGCCAGCTCTAACAGATTAGATTCTATGCCACCATGCCAGTCCTGACTTCATATGTTGTAAGCTGCCATAGAGACAGTCATGATGCTATTAGCTTCATTTACATAAAATTATGTAATATACTATAATTCACACCCAGAAAAAGAAACTTACATGAAATAATGAAGCAGAAACGGAACCTATCTTTTGCATACCCAAGTGTGGCAATTGTTTCAACATATCATTGTGTGCACTGATGAGTCCAAATGGAATATGAATTATACATTGCTTAAGTCCTTTTAAAATTTGTTTAGATGTTTATTTTCAAGGAAAAGAGAGTGAGAGAGAACCAGTGAATGTTAGAGTTCCACCCAACCCCCAACTGTTCAGTTCCTGAAATGCCTTCCAGTGGCCTGGGCTGGCTCAGGGCCAGGGCTGAGAAATGAGAGTGCCATCCATGTCTCCATGTGATATAATACCTTGAATCTTTTTCATTGCTTCCAATAGTCTACACTGGTAGGAACGTAGAGTCAGGAATTGGGCCTGGGAGGGTGAACCTAGCTATTAACACGGGATATATGGTCTCACACCACTTAATGCAATACATTCTTTGTGGTAAATACTTCATTAGAAAATAGTTCTGTATAGGACTGAACTGATTCATGATGTGAAATTACAATTAGATAATACACAATACAAAGTAACATTTTCCATACATTTATTTTAAAATGGATTTCACCTCATTAACGGAAATATATTTACTTTTTGTTTTGACTTGTGCCAAAACCCTGTATCTGAATATAGACAAGCTTTGTTTCCAGTATTCGAGTGCAAGTTTCATGTCCCCATCTGCTACCATCCCCAATGGATTACTTTATTTAATAGCATCAGAAAAATTTATGGAAAAATCTAGTAAGAATTGTTATCTTTCTGCTAACATATTGGCATGGAAATCAAAGAAGAAAATAAGTGTTAAGCCCATGGCGCTCTATATCATTTCCTTCTCTTGTTTCCAGAGTAAAAGCAGACTCTAGAGATGATTGTCCTGTTGAAGGTGTCATAAATACTTTGAGGGATGGTAGATTTATAATGTAATTCATACAACAATGATCTGGAAAAGGCAGCATGAAGATCAGACTGAAGAGCATGGTTGGTATCTTCCGTGCAGTGGGTCCTGGGGTGAGCAGGTAGCCTTGGCTTGCTGCTGTCAGTGGGCAGTGGTTTTGGACTTGCTTATGTTGAATTCAGAATCATGAGACAAGTTAGAAAAGTCACTTGCTCTGTGCTGAATTCTAAAACTGTGCCTCTTTTTGGCTGATTCAGGGTCTTCTAACTTGTTTATCAGGAACATTGGTTCCTGTAGACACAGAGAACTTATGCCTCCAGTCATTTTGCGTTACTGTAGTGCCGTCTTTTGTAGTAATACAAGTCTAAACATGTCCCACCTACTGAGTGAGTCATTGAGGGGGCACCGTGACATAGTGGATTAAGTGTCTGCCTCCAGCAGTTAGAAAAAAAGTCAAATGAGTCATTGAGATGTGTGGAGGCAGATATTCTGTGTCATTATCTTCACATTAAATATGCTTCTCTAGGTGTAACCTTGATCCCTGCCAACTTGGAGACTATGAAAGTCCCTGAGCACCAAATAATTTTGTCTCCTGGGCAGAACTGACAAGGAAACGTGATTTGTTATCCTCCTGCTCGTTCTTTGCCTTCTAGGATCACACTTTTAACTTTTGAAAATTTCACCAAGTCTTTTTGTATTGTTGCTGCTTGTAGCTCTGCTTAGGAACTGCTGCTTGTCACTGTTGATCTTATCAAGCAGCGAACTGGGCAAGCTGATGAAGCTGAGCCACAGAAGATGGTAATAGCCTAAGGCCATTCTCTTCCAGTGTTACCTGCATTTCAATAAAAACCTACATAGTAAATATTCATGCATCGTATCTTGCTGGAGAGATTTCTGGGTGCAAAGTTTCTTTTGTTTTCCTTCAAATGACTGTATGATTAAGGTGGTTAATTATCTTTCCAATACTCAGTGATTTGGGGAATTGGATACTTCTTGGGGACAGTGATGAGGCATCAATGGTGTTTAAAGCAAAGCAGTGATATGATTAAATATGTTTGAACAAGATGTTTCAGGGTGGACTGGGTAAGACATGGAAGGAGAATAGAAAAGCATATGCATAAAAAACAAGAGGGATACTGCCGCCTAATTCAAAGACAGGAGCAACTGGCCATGGCCATGGAGTGATTACAGGATATAGAAAAGAAAGTTAAGTTAGAAAGAAAGCATTTCTTGTTTGGGGACAGGGAGTGATGAAACTCAAAAGAACAATAGATTTGAAAGTGGACGTGATGGATTTCATTTTAAGATTTCTAAAGTTGAAGCACTTATAGGACAGGAAAGGCAGTGACATCTCAGTACTCTGTCCTGCAAAAGAATTTTATCACCAGGCTGAGAAATGATTAAACTTGTCCAATTCTAATCTCATCTGACTTCATTTCACACTGTTGTCTCGTTAGCATCCTTTCTCAACATCAACACATCACTCTGTTCTCGTCTTATTTTCCTGAAGAAGTCCTATTTATACTGAAGAGTAGAAATTTTACTCAAAGATCTGTACATTTTGAAGGCTCCAAATATTCTATAACATATATATAAAGGTTGGCAATCCTATAAGAAAAGGCAAATACATGAAAGAAGAGATTACATTACAGTTAAAATTGCCCTTGCAATTTTTTCCTGATACTGATTTGGAGTGAGTTGCTTTGAATCTTTTTGTATGATCACAGAATGATAGATACATAACACACTTTTTTTTCTTTCTAGTTTGTCTTAAATAGTAGTCATGATCACTTCTTTTTTCCTTGTTATTTTACTTCCTGATCACTTCCTGTTACTTCATAATATGTAATTATTGGTGTCTATCTCCAAAATAAAAACTCCTTGAGTCATACTTTTACTCACTTTCCTCATTTTGCTGCTATATTTTGTAGGTTTGAATAGTCAGAATTTAATCTTCTCTTTTTTTTCCTTGTTAGTGATTTATTTAACATTTGCAATATTACTTTAGAAAATAGTTTTCTAGGAGAGTTTGTGTTAGTGTATATTCAAATTCTACGTACAGTATCAAACAAAAGTAGACAATCATGTTTCCTACGCAACAATAGCACTCACCCAGCTTTTTAAAAGAATGATTTATTTGTATTGGAAAGTCTGATATAGAGAAAGGAGGAGAGACAGAGAGGAAGATCTTCCATCCGATGATTCACTCCCCAAGTGGCTGCAATGGCCAGAGCTGAGCCAATCCGAAGCCAGGGGTTTCTTCTAGGTCCCCTACACAGGTGCAGGGTCCCAAGGCTCTGGGTCATCCTCTACTGCTTTCCCAGGCCACAAGCAGGGAGCTGGATGGGAAGCATGGCTGCTGGGGATTAGAACCGGTGCCCATATGGGAATCCTGACATGTGCAAGTTGAGGACTTTAGCCACTAGGCTGTCACGCTGGGCCCTGACTCAGCTTTTTTACAGCTAATTTTCTATTAGATTTAAAAAGCTTTGCCCTCCCTCCCTCTTTTCCAGCTGAGAGGTTGGCATTATACAGGTTGCTTTTGTAATGAAGAAGCACTTAAATACGCAATTACTAGGCAAACACGGAGTTGGCACTCCAAAAGAAAGGGCTGAGCTAGAGAGTGATAGAGAGTGAGAGAAAGAAACAGAGAAAGAGATCTTCCATCTGTTGGTTCACTCTTCAAATGGCTGCAGCACCGGAAGCCTGGGAGTCTATGCAGGGCTCCAAGTTCTCGGGACAACTTCACTGCTTTCCCAGGTGCAGCAGCATTGAGCTGGATCAGACCTGGAGCCATGGGAACATGAACTGGAACTCATATCATATGCCAGCATTTCCGGTAGTAACAGAAACTTCTGTACCCCAGTTCTGGTCCCAGGAAAACTCTTTAATAGCATGCTGAATCATCGGTTTGGGCAGAGCTGTTCTCTAAACATTTTGCTTCCCCACTGAAGACATTAATTCCTTGCACATATTTTTGCAATCTTGCTACATTTTAATATCTTCAGGGTAATAAAATCAGTTTCTTTTAGTGTTTTCCAATTTGGTTCTTTCCACCAAAGCATTGCATATTATAGCAGCTAGCAATAGAAGTTAACCAAATAGTTTGTGACAATTAAATTAATAATGTATTCATTTTCAAGTATTTAGACCTTTTATTTATAAAAAAAAATATATTAAAAAACTTTACCAAAATAAGGTGTGGCATGAAAGCAAGACTTGCTAATTCTTAGCTTATGTATTTCTTTACCATGTCGATTATTTTAATTTGTTTATGTATGTAAGATATCTTACTCTGCATTACTTGCTATGGTTAGTGAATGATCAGCACAGTTTTATCAGTTTTATTATAGCCTTCCAAATTTATTGATACTTTATATTTGGTTTTATTACAACTTTTTAAAATTAGAATTTAATGTAAGGAAGTTTAATTCATTGTGGATGTCAAAGCATTTTCAGTAAGTCTTGGGAGAATTACTATATCACACTCCTGGACTCAGAATGATTCCTTAAGACATCAAGATTAATAATTTTTAACAATATCTAAAAACATTGTAAGGAAAGCTTGAACCATGCTGGCACCAGGGATAGACAGGCATGAAAGATTAATGTAATCTTGCATATAATGATGCACATTCTTACACAAAAAATCCATCTGCAATGTCCTGTCAGTCAGTAGAGGTCTTTGATGGGTGGATACAGCTGGGCTCTCTTCTGGCAGAGCTGCTCTAGAAAACGCTAAATGTGGTTGTGATGCTTGATGCCCTCTGCAGTGTGCCCATTGATCCTGTCTTCCTTGGCACTTACAATGCTGCACAGGGCACCAGTGACTGTGCAGAGAGCAATACGGAGTGACAGATTCATTTCCTTTGAGGACCCAGGCTCTGGTGGGCCTGCGTGCCGCCCTGCTCCTCAGGTCTGGGTCTCCTGCTATTGGTGTTGGCTTTCCTTCCTCTTTTCACATCCAGCTCCTCTTCATGCTAGTCTAGCAGTTCCCGGCACACTCTTCTGGTATGTAAATCCTACACTAACATCTCAACCAATTTCTTCACGCCCAGGTTTCAAAGTGATTTGCCATTGACTGTTACATGTCAATTAATATGCTGTATTTTCAGAATACTACTCCTAAGGTTCTAATTTAAAGGAAATTTATTTTATTTAAGGAACACCAAACAGACACCCAGATAAATTCTCCAGCCACTATGTGTGGATTATTCCCATATGACTTAGAATTAGAGCAAATACTGTCAATTTACCTTTTATATAAAGATAAAAATCGCAATATGTAACTTAATCGTTAAACCTCTTTTCATGATTATAAATATTTAAGAGTAACTATTGTCTTATGACCTGATATGTTAATCATGTTTTTGCCAAAGTTTGAAAAGTATACATCGCGATTTAAAACTTCCCTTGCTTGTGTGCTTATCTTTAACAGTAACCGAATATGAAGGGCATGCTTTGTCGTTGCTGCAGAAATGTGAGCTCCAGGGATTTGATGGGTAGGTTATTTTTTAATACATGTATGTTACTTAGCTTATTAGTAAATGCTCTTTTTAAATTTTATCTGCATATTTTGGACATATGTTTAACTATTTGGTTAATTTGGCTGTATTTTGTTTATGTAGTAGTGATGATAATGACAGTATGACATCATTATCTACCTGTTAGGACAGCTTATAGGAAAAAGCAGAAAGAGAAATATCAGTATAAACACTGGGAAATCATGGTGTACCAACCTATACTTCTCTAGAGTTCATGTTTGCATCTACAATTTTTTATCTGAACATTGTGCCTCAGATTAAGCTGCCATTTGAGATGCCCCCATCTTGTATTGCAGTGATGACTTGAGTCCCAGCTATTCTGCTTCTCATCTCGTTTCCTATACCTGGGAAGGCGGCAGTTGGTGGGCACCTGGGAATGCGGCAGTTGGTGGGCACCTGGGAAGGTGGCAGATGGTGGGCACCTGGGAAGGCGGCAGATGGTGGCCCAAGAGTTGGGCCCTTTCCACTCATGTGACCAACCTGGTTGGGGTTCTTGGCTGCTGATTTTGGCCTGGTTCAGCCCTAGGTGTTACAGTCATCTGTGGAGTCCATTAGCTGATAGAAGATCTCGGTTATTCTCTCTCCATCCCTATACCCCCATTTTTGCCTTCACATATAAACATAGATGTTTAAAAATTCCTAATTCTTGGGTGTTCCACTGCAGCAGGATTGGCAAAGCAGCTGCCTGTGATGCTGCATCCTCTTCAGGGTTCCTGTTCATGTTGTGGTTGATCCACTTACAATCCAGCTCCCTGCTAATGGCCTCGGGAAAGCAGTGGAAAGCAGTGGAACCTGTATTCATGTGGGACACTTGGACGAGACTCGTTACTCCTAGTTTCAGCCTGACCTAGTCCCGGCCATTGCAGCCATCTGGGGGGTGAACAGTGGATAGATGGAAGGTGAAAGCATTATTTGTGTCACTCTTTTAAATAAAAAAAATAGAGCTTTCAAATGATGTATTACTCCCAAATTTGATTCTATATTCATGAAACTACAGAATTCTTAATTCATGACTTTACCACATGAATGTATAGAAAGGCACTAATAAAAGATACTGTGTGAGTCTTAGTGTAATGATGAGTACATATGAATAGTGATTTTTTTTTACCTCAGTAAGCTTACATTTTCATTCTACTTTCCACAAACATTTTTAAAGATTTATTTTTTATTTGAAAGGCAGGGTTACAGAGAAAGGAGGAGAGGCAGACCTTCCACCTGCTGGTTCACTCCCCAAATGGCTATAATGGCTGGAGCAGGGATGGTTTGAAGTCAGGAGCTTCTTCCATGTTTACGTACATGAATGGGGGACCCACGGTCTTGGGCCTTCCCAGGCCATTAGTAGGGAGATGCATTGGAAGTGGAGACCCTGCAACTTGAATTGGTGCCCTTATTATATGCTAATGCCACAGATGGAAGCTTAGCTTGTTATGCCAAGGAGCCGGACATGTCTGTGTAGTTCTTGATGATTTGATCCTATTTTGGAAATGTATTGTTAGTTTTATTAGTTAACCATTTATTTCATAGTGATCGACTAGAGTACACATATAACAGCAAATGTATTTTCAGAATGAATAAAATGCTCATTTGAATTCTCTCCTGGAATCTAGTGACAACTTGATAGGTGTGTTATTTGTGGTAGCTGTTGGAAATGCTATCTGCAGTACCTTTGTGGGAGTGTGTAATGATTGTTCAGTGGCCACACAGGCACTAGAAACAAGGCAGCTGGCATAAACATAACAGCCGATTAAAAACACTGGTGAATTGATTTGCTAAAATTCTGGACTAATGTGTAAGACTAAAAATATTCCTTTAGGGAAGGTGTTTTTGTTTGCTTTCAAGAGTGAATGTTTGAGAGTTTAAAGTGGCAAGTGACGGACAGAGAGCAACAGACGGCCCTTAATTAAGGTTTAAAAAGTTGTGTTTTCACCAGAGTGTAAGACTTTTATCACCACTACTCCTCGAAGCATTTATGGAATATCTTATTGAAGGTAATGATGCAAGCTCAAGGAAACATTTGGCAAGATTTTTAGAACATGCTTTTCTTTCTTTTTTTTTAAATGAGAAAAAATCAGGCCAGTGGGGAAGAAAGTTTGGAAAGTAATACATGATTTTGCAGAAAGAAATTTGAGAGGAGAAACTCTAGATTGAAATACCATATAAGTGTTGGGATCAAGAGCATGAAGCAGACGATTATTTCAGAACTTGGTATTTAGAGGTAGAGAGAGCCTTAATACGCTACATTCAGGATGTTATCTGCAGGTGTCAGTTACAGAAGAAGAATTGGGAGAGTCGTGCTCACCACCTGGCTGCCTTACTGTGCTGAACACACTCGTAAACAAGAGCTCCTGGATACTTGAGAGTAGCTGCACTGGAATAAATCCTGACTTCCAAAGCTGACTGCAGAATCATGCCACAAGTAGGAAACTTGGGCTTACCCATCAGTGTTAATGAAATGTTCTGTTGAATGTGGTATGTCTGTGAATGTTCTGAAGGTAATTTATTGTGCCAAGGATTCGGCAGAACCTTGCAGAATACAGACTGCTACTTAAGAATAGGGTAGTGGTCTAGCTGGACATATTTCTTAATATTTCTTAGGGCAAGTATTTTTATATATTGCACTGTGCTGCAAAGAGACATAAGTCAATCAGTTACTCATAATTTTAGAATAGCTGGACTTAGCCACTATGTGAATTGAATTTCCTGAATTAACTGTTCTTTAATTTTGAAGCATGTTGATTTATTTTCAACATAAAATAATTTAAAATTTCTATTGAAAGTCACCTATGTTTTAAGATTCTTTAAAATAGTTCATTTGTTTTTATAGTTTTAAGGTTTTGAATAGGGGCTTCTGGGATAACTGTGTTATTAAAATGATAAAATTAAGGCACTGTATTTAGAATTACATATATATGACTCCAGTGAAAGCATAAATTTCTATGAAACTTTGAAAAAACAATTCTCTATCAAGCAGAATCGCTTGAAAACTGAATGTTGAATATTGGTGAGTATCCTCTCCTTGGACTTGCTCTTGGATGGCCATGAGAATACTTTTTAAAAAAAAAAAACAAGGATGGGATAAAGTAATCCAACATTCTGTGATATTTTGCTTTGTTTTTAAACTGTAAGTTTATGAATTTTACCAGCTTTTGCCACGTATTTTAAAAAATATTAATATATTAGGTTCTCAGGATCACAAAAATGGGTAACAATGACTAATACAGTTCTCATCAACTGTCACATTAATGAGATGATAGTAAATATTTTAAAAATTTAAGCTGCATTTACTTCAAATATAGACACTATACATATTGCATATATATATTTATACTGTTTTTCTTAGAGCAGAAAGATTAGTGTCACAAGATGAGGGGCTCATGCTGATGATCTAAACAAAGGACATACTGTCGCTGGCATTTCAGTAAAAGATGGGCTCACTTTCTCTAACAGCTCTAGCCTGAAGCATGTCTGCTTGTCCAATGGATTTGTTGATAAAGTGATTATCTAATGAAATCTATACACAGACTGGAGCAATTAAGATCCCAGAAAGAGTGTGTGTGTATGACTCAGTAAAACAATCTGATCTAGCTAATGTCAAAGAAATGCTATGTGCTAAGATCTAAGAGTTTTTTTAAGTGTATTTTTTTGGAAGTTATATATCTATGAGAGAGATGCGGGGGAGGCAGAGAAAGAGAGAAAGAAAGTGTCCATCTGAAGCTTCTATCTGCTGGTTTGTTCCCTTAGACTGCCTTAATAACCAGCTCTAGGCCAAAGCCAGGAGCCAGCAGTTTCATCCATGTCTCCCTTGTGAGTCCAGGGGCTAAAACACTCGGGCCTACTTCCACTAGTCTTCCCAGGCTATTAGCAGGGAGCTGGATGGAAGTGGAGCAGGTGAGGCATGAACCAGCACCCACATGGGATACTGGTGTCACAGGTCGTGGCTTCAAACCCTGCCCCACAATGTTGGCCCCAATTTTGGAGGCTTTAAAGATGTGTTCCATATGATTCTGTGAAAATACATTGTGACACGTTTGTAAACCACAATGTTATCAGTGTTCATGATGGTTACTGCATGCCACCCCAGTGATGGCCAGGACACATTACTAGTTTGTCGGAGCTCCCGATTCCATCTTATCCCCCACTTATATTGAAAATGAACAAGAAGTTTGGAAAAGGCAAAAAAAAAAAAAAAAAAACAAAAAAAAACACCCCAAAAAAACAGAAAACAAACCAACATCAGCTGCTTGCACTTGAAGTAGAAATAGATCTACTTTTAAGTGTGAATGTAGTTAAATCAATCTACAGCTTTTATGGAGTGGTAAAAGCCCTAGTTATTTGGTATTTGTTTTACATTTTTTAAAATTAATTGAAGTTTGGCATATTTTCTATGTAAAGGGAATATATTTCATGTATTTATTCTGAAGTTTTAAAAAAACGAGTTAGGGAGAGACAGAGAGATAGAACGCTCTTGTTTGCTGGTTCATTCTCCAAATGACTTCAATAACGAGTGTTGGGCTGTTGTCAATTCAGAATTCAGAAGCTTCCTCTCAGTCAGCCACGTGAGTGCAGGGGACTGAGTATTTGGGCAGTCGGCCACTGCTTTCCCAGGAACATCAGCAGAAACCTGGATTGAAAGTGGAGCACTTAGGATTTGAACGGGTGCCCGTTTGGGACACCTGTGTCATTAGGGCAGCTTTGCCCACTGTGCCAGTTCCCATATATACAGTTTTAAGAGCATACTACCTTCCTTCTTTCCCATACTCCCCCTCTTCAATTCCTACTAATCAATCAGCTTCATAATGACACACCTTGAATTTACTTTATAATCAAAAGCTTCATCCTCCACTAAATGAAGAGTTGAACACATACTAAGTAGAAAAACAAAAACCACTGTTTCCCAGGAGTACTGATGAGCACTATAATTAATATATTTCAGGATGTCAATTTCCCTCAAATACCTTCCTCTTTTTTATACATTTGTATGTTAGTTATCACAAATTAGAAAAAAAAACCTGGTTGCCTTTTTGGAACTGGCTTATTTCACTATGCATGATGGTATCCACTTGTCTGCTTTTTGTTGTGAAAGACAGGCTTTAATTTTTTAATGGCTTAGTCATATTCCGTTATGTTTATACAGGACAAATTCTTTATGTAGTCATCGATTCATGGACTTCTTGGTTGATTCCATAGCTTAGCTGTTGTAAATTGACCTACTGAAAACAGAGTTGGAGGGGAGGGGGGAATACAGATGACCCTTTCATCCTTATGCTGACTCCATTTCTCTTGGGTAAATTCCCAGAAGTGGGATGACTGGATCATGTGGAAGTTATACTTTCGTATTTCTGAGGCATTCCCCTTCTGTTTTTCGTAATGGTTTTACTAGTTTATAGTTCCATCAACAACATATCAGGGTATCACTTTCTTCACATGCTAATCAGCATTTGCTATTTTTTGTTTTTTTGATGATAGCCATGTTAACTGGAGTGAGGTAACACCTCATGGTGGATTTTATTGGCATTCCACTAATCTTACAGCTTTTTTTTTTAATTCCAGCACTAACTGGACCCTCAAAAATCTAATTTGTCTCATACCATCATTTTATCAAATTGATGTATATCTGTATTATGTGAAGTAAAAAAAGATTAAAAACCCAATAATGTAGTCAGCATTTTAAAGATAACATTGGTTAGAATAGATATTTCAGGTCAATCACTACTTACATTACCAACACAATATACTGAAGCATGGATTCCATGTCAGGGCTCCTCTGCTTTGGATTCAGCTTCTTGCTAATGTTGCTAGGAAGCAGGCATGTGATTCCCCATGTGAGATCCAGATAGGGCTCCTGGCTTTTGCCTGCCTCATCCCCAACTGTTGTGGGCACCTAAGAAGTGAATCAGTGATCGAAAGATTGTTTCTGACTTAATTTATTTCATTTTATTTCTAACCTTCTTGCCTTCCTATTGTCTTTGTCATTTCGCCTTTCAAATAGATATTTTTTAAATATTAATTATTCATTAAATGTTACCTTATTTTTAAAAAGATTTATTTTTTAAAAAATTTATTTTTTATTGCAAAGCCAGATATACAGAGGAGGAGAGACAGAGAGAAAGATCTTTGATCTGATGATTCATTCCTCAAGTGACAGCAGTGGCTGGTGCTGCGCTGATCCAAAGCCAAGGAGCCACGGGTGCAGGGTCTCAAGGCTTTGAGCCATCCTTGACTGCTTTCACAGGCCACAAGCAGAGAGCTGGATGGTAAGTGGAGCTGCTGGGATTAGAACAAGTATAAATATGGGATCAGGGTGCATTCAAGGTGAGGAATTTAGGTGCTAGGCCACCGCGCCAGGCCCAGATCTATTTATTTTTATTGCAAAGTCAGATATACAGAGAGGAGGAGAGACAGAAAGGAAGATCTTCCATCCATTGATTCACTCCCCAAATGGCCACAATGGCCAGAGCTGCACCGATCTGAGACTAGGAGCCAGGAGCCTCTTTGGGTCTCCCACATGGGTGCAGTGTCCCAAGGCTTTGGGCCGTTCTCGACTGCCTTCCCAGGCCACAAGCAGGGAGCTGGATGGGAAGTGGAGCTACCGGGATTAGAACCAACACCCATATGGGTTCCGGGCATCTTCAAGGCAATGACTATAGCTGCTAGGCCACCATGCCTGGCCCATTACTTTATTCTTTTTTGAATTACATTTTTAAAATTAATTTCCTTTATTTTATTAATTACATTGCATTATGTGACACAGTGTTATAGGCACTGGGATTCCCACCACCCCTCCGCAAACCCTCCACCCATGGTGGATTCCTCCACTTTGTTGAATTACCACAGTTCAAATTCAGTTGAGATTCTTTCATTGGAAGTATTTATTGGGCATAAAGTCCAGCATCTTATTGTCCTGGTAAGTTCAACGGTTTCTTGGAGAGACCATCTCTGGTCTGAAGGTAGAGCCGGCAGAGTATCATCCCAATCAATTAAAAGCCCCAACATAACATCAGCAACAATTTTTTTTTCTTTTTTTTTTATTATTTAACTTCATTAATTACATTGTATTATGTGACACAGTTACATAGATACTTGGGTTCTCCCACCCCTGCCCAAACCCTCCCACCATGGTGGATTCCTCCACCTTGTTGCATAACCACAGCTCAAGTTCAGTTAAGATTCCCCCATTGCAAGCATACACCAAACATAGAGTCCAGCATCTTATTGTCCAGTCAAGTTCAACGTCTTCTTAGGTATACCCTCTCTGGTCTGAAGACAGAGCTAGCAGAGTATTATCCCAGTCAATTGAAAGCTCCATCATACCATCAGCAAAAATTTACATCATTATGGAATTAATTGACATAGTAATGAGTAACCAACATGTTGAAAGTAAATACGAGTTCCCAGCCACCTTCTGTGACCACCTCACCTATACTTCAATTTAGTTTATACACAACATATAACATTTAAAACATAACATGTTATACATAACATCATATCATCTTAAATTAAGGCAAACATGTGGTATTTAACCTTTTGTGATTGGCTCATTTCCCTTAGCATTATGGTTTCCAGTTTGGCCCATTTGGCCACAAAGAACTGCATTTTGTTTTTTTTAATAGCTGAGTAGTATTCCATGGAGTAGATGAACCATAGCTTTCTTATCCAATCCTCTGTTGATGGGCATTTTGGTTGCTTCCATGTTTTTGCAATTACTGATTGCGCTGCTATGAGCATAGGAGTACATGTTGGTTTCTCATAAAACAATTGTTCTGGATATATTCCTAGGAGTGCTATTGCTGGATCATACGGTATGTTGAATTTGAGTTGTTTGAATATTCTCCATACTGATTTCCATAGAGGCTGTACCAGCCTGCAGCCCCACCAGCAGTGGAGTAGGGATCCCTTTTCCCCGCAACTTCGCCAACAAGTGTTGGTGCTTTTATTCATGTGGGCCAGTCTTACTGGCGTTAGGTGGTACCTCATTGATGTTTTAATTTGGATTTCCCTTATTGCCAGGGAACTTGAGCATTTTTTCATATGTTTATTTGCCATTTAGGTTTGTTCCTTTGTGAAGTGTTTGCCCATTTCCCGTGCCCATTTCTTGAGTGGCTTGTTTGTTTTGACATTTTGGTTGTTTTGTAGCTCTTTGTATATTCTGGAGATCAGCCCTCTATCACCTATGCCATGTGCAAAGATCTTCTCCCATTCTGTGGGTTGCCTTTTTACTTTGTTGATTGTTTCTCTAGCTGTACAGAAGCTTCTTAGTTTGATGAGGTCCCAATTGTTTATTTTGGTCTCGATTTCTACTGCATTTGGAGTCTTTTTTAGGAAGTGAGGGCCTACCCCTAAGTGTTCCAGTGTGTTTCCAACATTTTCTTCCAAAAGTTTGAAGGTTTCTGGATGTAGGTTTAGATCTGTTATCCATTTAGATCTGATCTTAGTGTATGGTGAGAGATGTGGATCTATTTTTTTGTTTCTGCAGGCTATTAACCAGTTGTCCCAACAGCATTTATTGAACAGACCTTCCCTTTTGCCTGGATTGTCGTTTGTCTTTTTGTCAAAGATTATTTGGCTGTATCTGTGTGAGTTTCCTTCTGGTGTTTCTATTCTGCTCCATTGATCTTCCTCTCTATCTTTGTGCCAGTACCACGCTGTTTTGATAACCACTGCCCTATAGTATGTCCAGAGGTCCGGAACTGTGATTCCCCCTGCTAACTTCCTGTTCTTCAGGATGGTTCTAGCTATCCGTGGTTTTTTGTGCTTCCAGATGAACTTTTGGATCATTGTTTCCAGTTCCATGAAGAATGTTTTGGGCAATTTGATTGGGATTGCGTTGAATGTATATATTGCTTTTGGCAGTATAGACATTTTAATGATATTGATTTTACCTATCCAGGAGCATGGGATGTTACTCCATCTTTTGAGGTCTTGTTCAATTTCTTTTTTAAGTAGTTTGTAGTTTTCTTCAAATAGGTCTCCTACATTTTTGGTTAGATTTATTCCCAGATATTTCATACTTTTCTCTGTTATTTTGAATGGTATCTTGCTGGTTAAGTCTTTTTCCATCTTGGGGCTGTTCGCATACACTATGGCTGTTGATTTTTGTTCATTAATTTTGTACCCTGCCACTCTACCAAACTCTCGTACAAGTTCTAGCAGTCTCTGTATTGAGTCTCTTGGCTCTTCTACATAAAGAATCATATCATCTGCATATAGTGAGAGTTTGACTTCTTCGTTTCCCATTTGGATTCCTCTGGTTTCTTTTTCTTGTCTTATGGCCTCAGCGAGTACCTCTAGAACTATGTTGAATAGTAGTGGAGAAAGTGGACATCCCTGTCTTGTTCCAGATCTCAGTGGGAAGGGTTCCAGCTTTTCTCCATTCAGTATGATGCTGGCGTTGGGTTTTTCATATATGGCTTTAATTATGTTGTGGATTTTTCCATCTATGCCTACCTTGGTTAGGGTTTTTAGTAGGAAGTGGTGTTGGATTTTGTCGAAAGCTTTTTCTGCATCTATTGATACTATCATGTGATTCTTGTTTTTCAGTTTTTGGATGTAGTGTATCACATTTATGGATTTGCGAATGTTGAACCATCCCTGCATTCCAGGGATGAATCCTACTTGATCTGGATGAACGATCTGTCTGATGTGTTTTTGAATTCTGTTGGCTAGGATTTTGTTGAGAATCTTAGCATCAATGTTCATCAAAGAGATAGGTCTGTAGTTTTCCTTCTCTGTTAGTTCTCTGTCTGGTTTTGGGATTAAGGTAATGTTGGCTTCATAGAATGAGTTCGGAAGGGTTGCCTCTTTTTCTATTGTTTTGAAGAGTTTGTAGAGGATTGGGGTCAGTTCTGTTCGGAATGTTTTGTAGAATTCTGGAGTGAAGCCGTCTGGGCCTGGGCTTTTCTTTGTTGGGAGGTCTTTAATCACTGATTCAATCTCTACTTCAGTTATGGGTTTGTTCAGGTCATTTGTTGCCTCTGGGCTAAGTTTTGGCAGGTGGTAGAAGTCTAAGAACTTTTCCATTTCTTGGTGATCTTCTGATTTGTTGGAGTACAGAGCTTTGTAGTAATTTCTAATTATGGCCTTAATGGATGCGGGGTCTGTTGTTATGTTGCCTTTTTCATCTTTGATGCTGTTAATTCTTGCCTTCTCTTGTTTTTTCTTTGTCAGTCGGGCCAGCGGGGTGTCTATTTTGTTTATCTTCTCAAAAAACCAGCTTTTTGATTCATTGATTTTGTGTATGGTTTTTTTTATTTCTATCTGGTTGATTTCCTCCCTTGTTTTGATGATTTCTTGTTTCCTATTGTGTGTGGGGCACTTCTGCTGTTGTTTTTCCAATTCCTGGAGGTGTGTGTTTAGTTCTTGTATTTGGCGCCTCTCTTGGGCCTTGACATGAGCTCCAATTGCGATGAGTTTACCCCGTAGCACTGCTTTGGCAGTGTCCCACAAATTTTGGAATGTTGTGTCAGAGTTTTCATTGGTTTCCATAAATTTTTTGATCTCATCTTTAATTTCTTCTCTGATCCATTGTTCGTTTAATAGCATATTGTTCAGCCTCCAAGAGTTTCTGTATTTCCTGGGGCATTTTGAATTGCTGATTTCCAGCTTCATTTCATGGTGGTCTGAGAGGGTATATGGTATGATTCCTATCTTTTTGAAGTTATTTAGGTTTGCTTTGTGTCCTATCATGTGGTCGATCCTGGAGAAGGTGCCATGCACTGCTGAAAAAAATGTATAATCTGTGGCCTTAGGGTAAAAAATTCTATAAATGTCAACCAAGTCCAGTTGTTCTAGTGTTTGTATGAGCTCTGTTGTTTCTTTGTTGAGTTTTTGTTTTGTTGATCTGTCTATTGTTGTTAGTGGGGTGTTAAGATCACCCACTATTATTGTGTGCATATCTATGTCTCCCCTTAAGTCCGTGAGTAATTGCTTCACGTAGCTAGGTGCGTTTGAATTTGGTGCATATATGTTCACAATGGTAATTACTTCCTGATGGATCAGTCCCTTCACCAATATATAATGTCCTTCCCTATCCTTTTTGATGTGTGTCAGATTGAAGTCCACATCATCTGAAATTAAGACAGCTACCCCGGCCTTTTTTTCTCGTCCATTGGCATGAAATATCTGTTTCCAACCTTTCACTTTCAGCTTCTTCGAATCTCTTCTGGTTAGATGTGTCTCTTGTAGGCAACAGATAGTTGGGTGCTGTTTGATAATCCATTCTGTTAATCTATGTCTTTTGATTGGTGAGTTCAGGCCATTTGTGTTAAGAGTTAAAATTGAGAGGTTGTGATTTTGCCCTGCCATACTTGTTTTTGTGGGTGTTGATATCTGTGTAATTGCCCTTCCTTGTGTGGACTTTAGTGGGGAGATCTTCCTGTTTGCCATCTTTGCTTATGATTCACCTCCTTTTTTTCTGGATTTAGTGCATTTCTAAGGAGATTTTGTAGAGCTGGTTTTGTGCTGGCATATTCTTCTAATTTCTCTTTGTTGTGAAAGTATTTGATTTCGTTCTCAAATACGAATGAGATCTTTGCTGGGTACAATATTCTTGGTTGACAGTTGTTCTGATTCAGGATTTGGAAGATCTTTGTCCATTCTCTTCTTGCTTGTAAAGTCTCTTCAGAGAAGTCAGCAGTGATCCTGATTGGTTTTCCCCTGTATGTGATCTTTTCTCTGCTTCGTACTTGTCTCAGGATTCTTTCTTTGTCTTCATTGGAGTGGAACTTGAGCACCATATGTCTGGGTGAAGATCGCTTTGGGTCATATCTGCTGGGAGTCCTCTGACCGTCCTGGATTTGGGCTGGGTTCATGTTCCAAGTGTTTTGGAAGTTTTCCTGTATAATTTCGTCGAGCACCATTTGCATTCCTGACTCTTTTTCCGCTCCTTCAGGAAGGCCAATAATCCTAATATTTGATTTTCTGAGGTTGTCTTTCATTTCTTGTATGGTCTTATTGGCTTTGTTCAGACTTGTCTCCAGCTGTTTAATGAACTGGGTATGTTCGTTTTGTGTGTCTTCCGTTTCAGAGATCCTCTCTTCTGCTGTATTTGTTCTGTTGGTTAGGCTCTCAATTTTGTGCTCTAAGTCAAGGATTTTACTTTTCATTTGTTGTATTTCTGAGGTTATATGGTTCTTGAATTCCTTGAAGTCCTCCCAATTCTTCTCATTGTCTCTGACATATTTTAACATTATTTTTTTGAATTCCTTGTCTGGTAGATCTTCTATGTCTTCATCTTGCATCTCCGAAATAGACATTGGCTTTTGATTCTTTATTGGTAGGGTGTTGGCACTCTCATCTGGATCATTACCTTTTCTGGTATTTCTTCCCATTGTGTTAGTGTTTCTTTTTTGAGAGACCTAGGCACCAGTGTGCTGAGGGGTCTCCAAGCACTATCCTGTAGAGATCGGAGTCTGCAGGCGTGGAGTAGCAGGGTGTGGGAATTTTCAAGGCACTTTTGGTGCGTCTCCAGAACACTGGACCTCAGGGCGCCACTTCCAGGGCCCAGCGGATTCAAAGCGCACTCTCAGCTCGTCCCCTACAGGTATGCTACCACAGGGCGTGGGGGAGTGAAGGCACTCTCTGTGTGCGCCCCCTGTGCGCAGGATCACAAGGCTCGGAGCACGGGACTATAGGGTGTGGGGTATTGCAGGTGCTCTCTGGAGGCGCCTCCTGCGCAGGTCCGCCCACCCCAGCGCTTGCAGGGGACTGACCGCCCCAGCGCTAGCACGGGACTGCCCAGCCCAGAGGCGTGCTTGGGTTCCTGTGGGATAGCACCGCCCAGCTGAGTGCCACACCGCAAAGGCACGGGGGAGTATTCAGTGTGCCTTTTGCCTTTCTCCCAGACACAGCTTTGGCAGTTTCAAGGCACTCTCCCGGTGTCTCTAGACGCTGGAGTCTCGGGGGGGGAGGGGCGGGGAGACGAGCACCAATTGTGTTCAGGCTCTGTGCATGCCCCTGGGGGGCCAACTCCCGAAGCCTCCAACCCACCACTGTCCCCACCCAACTCACTCAAACCTCAGGTTCTTGCAGTTTGCCTCTTCCTCTGGTGGGAACCCTAGCCGCGGATGTGTCTCTCAGCTACTGCGTCTGTTGCTGGTCTCGGCGGGTGTAGGCGGGTGGAACCTGGAGGCTGTGGCGGTCCCGGCGGGGCTTGGCGACCAGGGTGGGCGGATGCCAGCGGGTCCTGGTGACTCAGGGTCCTGGTGTACGCAGCGGGGGGAGTCCTGGCGGGTCCTGGTGACCAGGGTGAGCAGATGCCAGCAGGTCCCGATCACCGCCGGTCCTCACGGCCACAGCGTGTGCTGGTCGGTCGGCAGCTTTCAGCGTCTGCAGGTGGGTCGGTCGGCGGCTTTCAGCGTCTGCATTCAAAGGTGACTCAGCAGGTCAGGAGCAGAAAGTCGTCTTCCCTGCCCTTCGTTTTGTTTTTCCCTGGTTGCTCTTCCGAGTTGTGTGGATTTTTTTGGTTCCACACTGTCCAGGGAACTTCACGTTCTTCTCCGTGTAGTTCTATGCTGCTCCACTTACGCTTTTGTCGCGTTCTAGCCCTCTCTGTCTGTGAGCTCTCTCACAGTCTTCCTCCTATGTCGGCCATCTTGCGAGTCTGTCAACATCAGCAACAATTTACAACGTAATGGTATAATTGACATGGTGTTGATTAACCAATATGTTAAAAGGAAAATGCAGGTTCTGAACCACAACCTGTGACTTCTTCATAGACATTTCAATTTTGGTTTATATACTACCGGGTTCTATACACCTTAAAATGGCTATAGATTACTATTCAGCTGTCTCGTGTCTATTTTCATTTTAGTATTTAGCTGTTTGTAGTGTTGAAGCATAATTTTGCTGAACCTCGTTGTTTTTCGGGTGGTCTAAACTGGCTTGTAACTAACAAGACATGTGTCAACAGTTTAGGTGCAGAACATTTTTAGGAGGAGTGTGCAGAGAAATCCTCAATACCCCAGTGAAGAGTAACTAATCTTTGTGTCCCACCCAGTGAGATATGAGTGAATCCATGCTGACCATTTCCTGTCTGGTTCTAAGCTTTTCTTGTTGTCTATCTATCCTAGGTTTTTTTTGTTTGTTTGTATGTTTGTTTGTTTTGGGTTTCTGGCGCGATCCTGATGGTCATTGCAAGAGAGGGTGGGGACCCAGAGCTGGAACCAGGCAAGGACCAGAGAAAGTTTCCCTTCCTAATCCCGAAGGAAGTTTATTGTTCTTCTGTTTCTGCGGACCGCTCAGGGCTCCTGGTTGTCGTTCCGATGACGCTGGTTCCTGCGCAGCAGAGTTTGGACTTCTTCCATTCCCTTTGGAAGCTCCAGATGGGGCTGGGTGACCTCAGAGTTCTTGGCATCTGAAGGCACTCCTATTCCCCGTGGTGTCCTTGGCAGTTGGGATGTAGTCCTTGTTGCTCGTATTGAAAGTCCATGGTGAGGATCTGGGAGTCTACAGGGTTGGGATATAAGCCTCCTCCTGTCCACCTGCTCCACCTTGGGGTCCCCTCCTTGCTCCATGCACACGACCTCCTGTTAAGAGGCTGTCAGGATCACTCCGAATTCCCCCCTTATGCCTTTGTAGCTTTACTATTGTCTAATGCCGACTCGAGTCTGTTGTCTGTGAGTTACTAGATATGATCCTGGTAGGTAATATTTCACGTCTTCCTCACACATTTTAGGGAGGTGGAAGATTTCTCTGCACTCCCTCCCCATTACGGAATAACATAGGGTATTAAGAGTGTTTTAGGTTTTACAGTTCTGTGATGTAGATCATAAGCAGTCTGACTCACATTAATTGTTGATTTATAGATTACATTGCATTATCTTATTGCATTAGATACAGGCTGTTTGAGATTGCAATAGTATTACGATATACAGGTACTATTTTCCAGATTGACATCATTTCATCTCAAATAAAGGCAAACATGTGGAATCTAACCTTTTGGGACTGGTTCATTTCTCTTAGCATAATGGATTCCAGTTGGGCCCATTTCGCCACAAAAAACTGCATTTCGTTTTTTTTAATAGCTGAGTAGTATTCCACGGAGTAGATGAACCATAGCTTTCTTATCCAGTCTTCTGTTGATGAGCATTTCGGTTGCTTCCAAGTTTTTGCAAGTATTGATTGTGCTGCTATAAACATAGGGGTGCATGTTGGTTTCTCGTGTAGCAGGTGTTTTGGATATATTCCTAGGAGTGCTATTGCTGGATCATATGGTGTGGTGATTTTGAGTTGTTTGAGTGTTCTCCGTACTGATTTCCATAGAGGCAGTACAGTCTGCAGTCCCACCAGCAGTGGAGTAGGGTACAGTGTTCATTTGTATGGGTTTCAACACAGAATGTGTATCACAGAATTTCAAAGGTGTTTTGTTGGAGCACATGCTCTTAGAAAGGCCATTTCTACCAACTCCAGTGAATGAGTGAACACACGCTATATTGTGAGTGGAGCATAGATTCCAGGATGGGAAGTTGCCATCCTATGTATGTAGCAGTTTTTATTAATTTGATGATTTTGGGGATCACTTCACTGTCCTGTGGATGACATGATTTCAGCATGTAGACATGCCAGATGGGAGTCACACTTTAGTTTAAAGAGTGTTTAGAAATGGTGGCCCTTGAAATCAATCAGGAAAGGTTCCTAGGAAGGCTGGTTAAAGAGGGGCTGATGCCTACTGTGGGATTCTAAAGACTGAACAGGAAAGAATTAACTCATGATCATCCACGTCATTTGTTTCCAACAATTACTCCTTTTCTTTGAAAGCCTATGTTGTAAACTTTCAGGATCAGTCCATATTATCCCAAATCAAAAGTTACTTGGGCCCTGTCCTAAGTCTCTATTAGCTAGAAGGAACCTCAGTTGCCTTAGCTATTAGGACTCATAGGTTCTGACATCATCGACGTGAGGGGACTAGTCTTTGGAAGGAAAATGGAATTGAAGCAGACATAATTTGACACCGGTCGGTACCTTTAGTGGCTTCATAAATTTGGAAAACCCCTGCTGATATGGCAGTTTTTGCTTGGCAACATTCTTCAACATAGCAAATGCTGTTCACTAGTGTTTACAAGTTAGGAGCATCACCTTAGAATCAGTCTGCGGCTGCTCTAGAAAAATCCTGTGTGTTCCTGTCAGCTTTCTCACATGATGTGAGGGGCCATATCCAGGAAAGTCCTGCACCTTTGGGCCGAGTAAGCTCTGCCAACCTGCTGTAAGCTCTGCCAACCTGCTGGGCCTGGGATAGCCTTCTGTGGCACTTGCTATCAATAATGTGAAATCCTCCCCTGTTGGTTAAATATATGTTTAAAATAGGAATTATGAAAAATTCTATTTATGTATTGCTTTTGTACAATTATTCCTACCCCCGTAATCTTCTTACCATGGGGTTTGAAAATAGTAACATTACTTTGTAAGACCACAGAGTAGTAACCACAAAATTTAGAAGTGCCCTTTTAGTAGTCATGTCAAAGAGATGAAGACCAGGTCAGTTTGCAATGACTATTTTTATGTACTCATCACAATTAGCCTTAAATCAAAGCTATATATTTTACATTGTTTTCATTGTGGTGTTTTTAGTGCTTTAATGAAAATTAGAATTTTATGGTGTTGGCTCATGTTAAATGAATTACAGATATGAAATATTAATACAAACTGAGGGTGATGTGTTTTCGGCTGTTAGCAGAACAGCAGTTCAGCTGTGAAATTACATATTAAGATGTTTCATCGCCTCTAACTTGCTTGAAAATATGTTGTGTATCTGGGTATTATAAGTTCTACCTGTGCTGTGCCTGTGTATTTTCACCCACTGGTATACAGTGAAGTGTTGGAAGGCATATATGAGTATTCAAAGAGATCATAGCTGATTCATAAAAGATTGTGAGTTTGGTATTTCACTAGAGATTGTAAGTTCGGTATTTCACTAGTCAGTATCAATGATTTTTGAGTTTTTCATTTTGGTTATTTTCTGTCTTTTCCAGCATCATTTGTGTTGGTGGAGATGGATTTGCTAGTGAAGTTGCCCATGCCTTGCTTCTTAGAGCCCAGAAGAACGCCGGGAGGGAAGCAGATGTGCTCCTGAGCCCAGTCAGAGCCCAGCTTCCACTTGGCTGGATACCAACAGGCAAGTGGCTGACCACAGCATTGCTCAGTTGACCCTTCCCCACCTCTCCTTTTCCTAGATGCTATAACACCGAGTTAAACATGCAGAATTTGAGTGTGGAAGATCCAGGCTTGACTTCCGTTATCTCGATAAGTAAATATGAAACTTTGAATAAGACACTTAATTTCTTTGAGCTATATTTTTCTAATATGGGAACCATAATAATCAACTTCATTGCAAAATTGTAGTACAAAATTACATGGTATATGCAAAGGGTTTACCATATAATCAAACCAGCAATACATGTAATTATTGCTCTACCACCACATAAAATTTGCACATCAATGGTTACTCCAGTCAAGTCGTAGACGATTTGAAACCAAAATAATTATTTCTGGCTAAAAAGAGGTTCAGGGAGGTGCAGGTTCAGCTAATGGGTGAGCTTCTCATCTACCAAGCTGTGTATCTTTTTATCTAATAATCTGTACCCAGGAGCTAAAATAGAATGGGACAGTTATCTATAAGATTAAGTGAATGGATGTAAAAATGCTTTAAATAATAAGTAACCCTTGAACTAAGGCTTACAGTGGGTAAGATGTGGCTAGAAAAGATGAGAATTAGTTAATTTCTTGGCTCCAAAAATAATAGAGTGAATATTAAAAGGCAAAACCTGTGAATGTTTGAGTTGGAGAGAGACTCCTGCATGCCACAGCAATGAATCTGAATTGTATTTTATAAGCAGTAGGGAACAACACCCATAGTATCATTATGTGATACAACTCATTCATTTCAACTTATTATATACATCAGAATAAGGAAAATTGATTTTTTATTCATTTGTGCTAGGTATCACTGAAAGAGAAGCAAAATGATCATTTTCTCTATAAAAATGGGGGAAATGCATATGTTGTGAAAACCAGCATTCTATTGAAGAATGTTAATGTACTTTGGAGTTTATTATGTTTGTTTATGATGTTAAACTGCTGATAACCAAGAAAAGATATTCAGGAGCCCTTCCAGAGAGTAATGTGTTCCATAAGTGAAAAAGACAAACGGAGAATGTTGTTGGGATTTAGCCTGATCATTATTGGGTGTATAGAAAAATCTATAGTGGTTACTAAGCAGAAGAAAAAAAAAAGAAAAAAGAAAAGAAAAAAGATGCATTTTAGGGCCATCTTTTCATGCCACTGTATTTATTTGGTGCCATTTTTGCTTTGGTGGCTGTTATGGCTGATCTGTCAAACATCTTCATGAGTGCGGTTGTGCTTAGGTTACTGTGTTTCTTCATTAGCACTTAGAATCCCTGATGTTGGTCATGAATGGCTGTGTAGCAAAAGTGGAAGGACGGCTGTCCCCAGAAGCAAGCATTAGATATACAGTGGGCTACACAAACTGGTATTTACTCTTGTCTTGGTAATATTTGAGATTTTATAAAGGAATAGCACTGAATTTTAAAGCTGTTATGCTTCTGAAGCACGTTTCTGATTTTTCTAAAACATATTCAGTGGGTATTTGCCATTTTCTTTTTTCTTTTTTTTTTTTTTTTTTTTTTTTTTTAGCAGGAGGTCCAACATGCTGCCAAAATTCTGGTCATTGTTGGGTATTTAATCTTGCTGACGTCACGTACTAGGAGGAGAGTGTTATGGTGGGATGTATTGCATGTTGAGGACGCTGCCTGGTCAGGCATGTGATAGAAAATGGGAAAAAGAGTAAGCTAGAGGTTTCTGTGTTGAACTGCTTGCCTCCTGGAGATAAACATCCCAGAGGGAGAGAGTTTAGTAAATTACTCCACTGAGCCAACAGACTAAGCTGCTGAATTATGGTCAGAGTCAAAGGGATCAGATGTAGGGAAGCCGGTATTTGAACTGCTGGGCATTAGGAATGGTGTTTGTTGCTATGGGAACTAGTGCTAAGGAACTACAGAGACTTCGATTAAAAGTGGGGTGGGGAGAGAGGAAAGCCCGAGAGGACATAAAAATAAAAAAAGCAATCCAGTGTTGTAAAACAAGACTCAATCCACATACCGATGGCTCTGAACCATATATTCCTACAGAGTTCACATAAATAAATCTATGCTTTCCAATTAATTTGAGGAAAATAAAATATTGCTGAGGGACTGTTAATTTCTATATTTCAGGCAAAGAACCAAAGTGTAGGTGCCATTTTCATGAGAATTTTAGCTATGCTTGACTAGGAAATCATTACATCACATTTATCTGTTTGGATGTGGGCGACATTAACAGCCTTATGAATATTCATGGTGTCTGGTTAATTAAGTTAATTGTTCTGCAGAAGTGCTTGCACTTCCAAGGACAATTTTTTTTTTGCCTCCCTGATTTCTGCCTGGTATTCCATCAGTGATGCTTTCCATGAATTGCTACTTCTGCCCTTACCTTTGGTATTTAGCCATTTTTAGCATGGCTTGGTGAGGGGTGCCAGGCATAGTTACTGGTATTAAAAAGGATAAATAACTTCCTGAGCTAAGTAGCATGTTTTCTTTGAGGTTTGGAATTTATAGCTTTTGTGAAACATTGACCTTTCACCGGTATTATGTGTGTGTAGGATGTTTTTACTGGCATGAAGACATCTTCTTAAAAATAGATTCGTTCCCTGAAACAAAATAGTATTCACTTTTCAGATTTTTCCCAACACCCCTAAAAAAGAGCCAGGATAATCTAGATTTATAGTTACTTGGTAGTCTTTCTTACACACTTTCCTCTCAAGTGTTATGAATCATGTTTAACAGGTAATGTATGTATTCATGAGCAGTATGTGACTCAAAAAATTTCTTACTTCTGAGCACACCATTATCACTGTCAAGTTCTGTAGCACAGCAGTTGGAAAGCCTGGGAGAACATGAAAAAGGCCATCTCAGTCATTGTAAAAGGATTTGTGTTTGGGCATACTTCAGACCAATGGCAAGTGAATGGCCTTTATTTTCTTGCGTCATGATGTGTGCCATTCTCTATTGCACATGACAACATTACATTCTGTTTTTAATAGCCTTTCTAGAGGAATGCTTTTATGGTCTCCTCCTAATTAACCATGGTAATGGAGGCAGTGTATTTCATGGGGTACTGTAATTCATCGATAATCTTAAATATCCACTCTAATTACTGGTCTCCTCCAAAACCTTTAGCGTGAATCTGATTGGGAAGCAAAATGAATGATTTGTTTCCCCTCTCTCTCCTACCTCTTGCAGGAGAATTAGTGATTAGATAATTAATCAGCAGCCAGCAGAGTTAAAAGATGATTGGAAAGGCCTGGGTAAAGATCCATGGAGTACCAGAGTCCTAGATCTCAAATTTTCAAGTACATGTGACTCACCTTGAGAACTTGGTCAACACGGATACCCTTTCCATCTATGTTAGGATTATGTGAGTTGGAGGTAGAACCCAGGAATCTACATTTTTAGTAAGCACCCAGGGATTACTGTTGATGCTAGGTCATTAATCATATATTGCAGGCGAACATCTCACTCACACTATGCATATAGGTCACCCAGGAATCTTATATAGAAGCTACTGAGTCTGGGGTGGTACTTTAGAGTGAACTTCTTTTTAGATGAACTTATCTCGATAAATTACTGGTTTAAACACTAATTGTTCAAATTTTGTTTAGAAAGAGAGGAATCTCCCACCTTGTAGCATCCCTTGGGCATCTCTTGGGCATCTCCTACAAGGGCAGTAGGGTCCCAAGTGCTTGAATATCATCCCCTGCCTTCCTGGGTGCCTCAGCAAGGAGCTGATTGGTAGTAGACCAACTGGAACTCCAACCAGCACTGTGATGTGAAATGCCAGCATTTTAAGCCATGCTCAACTCAGTCTTCCACAACACTGGCCCCCTTTTAAATCAAAGGTAATCTTTTTTTTTTCTTGCTGTTGTGTGTATCTCCTGTGTGCTCTTTTAAATTATTATTTTATGAATATTTTCTCATTTTCTTTGTATTGTTTTTTCATTGAATTTTTTTCTGTGGAGTGGAGCCTTTTAGTTTGATGCAGCTTTGTATGTCTGTTTTTTTCTATACAAGTTTTGGATTAATAGTAAAATAATTGTGGGGCGAGTATTGTGCATAAAGCCTGAAATGCTGGCATTGTTTATGGGAACTGATTGCAGTCTGGCTGCTGCCCTTGTAGTCCATCTTCCTGCAAATGTGCCTTAGAGAGCAGCAGTAGATGGTCTGAATGCTTGGGCACTGGCACCCAGTGGAGTGTGGGAGATTTTAATACAAATCAAGTTGTTTGCCTTTGGCTTTGCATAGCCACAGCTGTTGCAGCCAAATGGAAAATATTTCCTCCCCTCCTCCTTTCAAATAAATACATATATATATTTTTTTTTTCTAAAAAAAAAATGGAGTTGCACCCCAGACTCATGGCAGGGACACTTCTCCATGTATTTTCCTTCATTGGTTTTATAGCTCTGTGTCTTGTGTATCATGTGTATGAAATAAGCACCTGATCTCATGCAAATCTGGTTCTCTCAAGAGCATACATTGAAGATACTGACCCTTGCCAAGTGGGGTTTTTTTGGCACTTTTATAGAAAAGGAGTTTATTCTGAGTTCTGGAGATTATTTCTGTCCTGTGTTCTATTGCCTTGGTCTTTGCATCTGTTGTTCTGTCAGTACCATGAGCATTGGTTGCTACAATTTTTTAGCAGATTTTGAAGTCAGGTGCTGATGCATCCAGCTGTGCTGGTTGTTCAAGATTGCTTTGGCTGCTACTTGTTTTTGTGGTTCCATTCAAATTTTAAATTTTTTTGTTTCTATGTAACGAGTCATTAAAATTTTGATAGGGATTGCATTGATTGAATAGATTGCTTTGCACAATACAGACCTTTTAACAATATAAACTCTTCCAAGCCATGATCATAGGATATTCTTCTGTTTGTGTCATGTTCCATTTCTTTCAGCAACATCTTCAGTGTACAAGTCTTTTACCTTCTTTGTTAAATTTACTTCCTTGGTATTTTTTAGTAGCTATAGAATATGGGATTCTTTTCATAGTCCTTGTTCTGGATGCTTTGTTGTGAATATATGAAAATGTTTACTTCTTTGTTTCTAGTTAAATACCTTTTTTCATGTCTCTTGCCGGATTCTCCTGGCTAGGACTTCAAACATGTTGAAGAACATGACAAAAGTGTGGGCATCATTGTCTGATTCTTGGTGACAGAATTTTCTTAAGCACACAGGTGTTGTTATTCTACTTGACCTTTTGTGCAGTGTTATGAATAACAAAGGTCAGAAAGTAACTTGATTTTTGGTGAACTAGTTGGAACCAGTTTACCAAGTGATAAAGGTGAACTTTTCTTTGGACAATTATTAGAATTCTTGTTTAATTAGTTATTAGAATGTGTTTATTAATTATTAAGCAATGCTTAGATATGCACTAAATAATTTTCCTAGTGATATCACAGATGATGATATTGAGTTATCCCAGCTTCTCCAACTAAGTACCTAAGTACCTATCAGTACAAAGTGATACGTGCTACTGAAAATAAAATCCCGAGGAGTCACTGTTGCTTCTGTTAGAACACACTACTTTCATGCTTATATAGTTCTTGGCAATTACTGGAGTTGTTTCCCGTATTTCATCAAGGAAAAATCATAGTTTGACTTACTGCCTTTTAATAACTTAAAACCCTAATGTACTAATATAACTGATAAGAAATGGTGAGATTGGCTGGCTGGTATTGTCATATTCTGAAGTACAAATTTATCTAAAGATTTTAGTAAACGTATATATGCTGCAAAAAAAAAATCCATGTGTGTCCTAAACTATCCTAATGATTGTAAAAATCAGAAAGAGTGTCTCATGCAAATGTTTCATGTCATAGAAAATAACATGGAATTAAACAATTTATTCATTTTGGAGACCATTTTTCTATCAGAACATATAAAGGGAGTTCCAAGTGCTTGAGAGTTGTCACTAAAATTTAGTAAATGCTCTTATGGCATGTCATTTGCATTTCACAGGATCACATGTTCTTCTGAGTTATTGTATGGATTTTGTCTTACTGTATATCCATCTCACTTTCCAGAACACTCTTCTTGTGTTGGTCCTTAGTGATATGCAAAAGCCTGATCATTCAAGGTATAGAGAGTACACCTCGTTACAGCTAGCATTTTGGGATAGAAAATAGATATGCAGGATTAAAAACAATCATAAGAAGAACATGAACAATTTGCTAATTTTTAAGTTAAACAATGATTCCTCAAATACTCCTGCAAGCATTTGTGCATTTAGGGTGTGAACTGAAAATTAGTCTGCTAATGTTTTAATCCACTTTTCCAATTTTACAAACCTCTGTTATTTTTCTGCATATTTCAGTGATAGTGATCTAAGACACAGACATTAACCTGAAATGTATGCCTCACTGATGGTACATGATTTTAAATTGCTTTGGCAGGATCAAATAACATATTGGTGCATTCTCTTCATGGACTCCCTCACGTGGTTACTGCAACTTTGCACATTATCATGGGTAAGATTTCTTTTGAAGAAAGTTATGTTTTATAAAGAAGTTATTCTTTTTTTATTTAAAAAGGCGATTTTATTTCTCTACCCTAAGAAAAAGTGATATATTTGTCTCAAGGATTTGAGAAAATGTCAACTAGGTAGGACTGCACTATTTGAAGGGCTCATCTTTTCAAAATACTTGCTTTGTAAAGGACAGTAAATAAAGTCTTACTGTAATCTTGCTAAAAAGAAAGCAAGCCTGTTGTGTGGCAGGTGTTTGGTGCATGTGCTCAGCTCTTGCCGGGGGTGGTTGCATGCCCCTGCAGAGGGCACTGGCTGGAGTCCTGACCCTGTTCTCTAGCTGAGCTTCCTGCGGATGCACACCCTCATTACTGTGGGCAACCAGTGGCAGGGAGATGCTTGCTGCCTGTCTCTCTCTCTTTCAATAAAAACTTTTTAAAATAAAAAACATATAATTCAAAATCACAATTTTTAACAGGTCAAAAAATTGTGCCTATTTAAATATATTTGATATTGCTTGGTACTAAAAGAAATGCAAAGTAGAAGGTAAACACATCTTCCTGTGCACATTCACACATGTTTATTGTCCGGTTGTTGGAAAGCATATAGGCTCAGGGAAGTGTAGTGAAAACTACTATTTACTTTGCACATGTTCTTTAGTGTCACTTCCTTAGCCATGCTTTATATGAGAGAACAAGTTTCAAGCCTTAGTAGTACATGTTTATTTAGTGTCTGAAACAGTTACAAATGAACTTTGTAATAGTTGCAGATGGAGATGAAGAGAAAGTAAGGATACTCATAATCATATATAGTACCTTGATGTACTCTCCTGTAAGTAAACAAATATGCTCTGTATGTCTGTAGTTTTGATAACTGCCTATGCTGTACTCATTGCTTGACTAACATTCAACATGATGTTCAAGGACACCTCCAACCCGTTGATGTCTGCACCTTTAGTACCATGGGCAAACTTCTTCGCTTTGGGTTCTCAGCCATGTTTGGCTTTGGTGGAAGAACTTTGGCACTGGCAGAAAAGTATCAATGGATGTCCCCCAACCAACGAAGAGATTTTGCTGTAATTAAGGCACTGGCAAAACTCAAGTAAATACTTACCTTCAAACAAAAATTCTGTATTCTAAGGCCAGTGAATAGTAATAACACATTTTCTTATTATTTCAGGCTGGAAGACTGTGAAATCTCATTTTTGACATTTGGCAATTGTCAGGATATACAAGAAAGGTAAGAAAGAACTCAATGTAACATAGAAACCAGTAGCTTTTCTTAAACTGTAACACATTTTTATATGAACAATTTTTCTGACTTCCTATCTGATTATTTTTCTAACGTGAGTACTAATAAAGCCTGTAGGATCATGATCTCCAGTAGGTTTTGGCACATGCATAGTTTGAGTTATATCTTCAGAAACAACCTCTCATTCATCTATATACCCATCGTCTGTACATCTGCTAATTCAATGCCTGTTTGTGTGCCTGTTATAATAGCAGATGCTTCATATACAACAGCGAGTCCAAAGTAAGCAAAAAGTATGAGCAGTTTTTTCCCTCATGAGAATTTGAGTCCAGTGTGAAGTACAGATACTAATCGGAGCCACACTGAAGAATGCTTATATTCTCTTCAATTTTTTTTAAATTGGGGCCAGCACAGTGGCATAGTAGGCTAAACTGCTGCCTGTGGTGCCAGCATCCCATATGGTTGCTGTTTTGTATACCAGCTGCTCCAATTAATCCAGCTTCCTGCTTGTGACCTGGGAAAACAGTGGAGGATGGCTCAAGTTCTTAGGCCCCCACATCCACATGAGAGGCCCAGTGAAGTTCTTGGCTTCACACTGGCAAAGCTCCGGCATGTGGTCATTTGGAGAGCAAGCCAGCAGATGGAAAATCTCTCCCACCCTCTGTCCTTCTCTCTTTAACTACTTTGCAATAAAAATAGTAAGTTTAAAAATTTAAACTTAGAGTTCTTATAGTTCTTATAATACTAACCTACATGTAAATGAAGCAGCATATTAGCAGCAACTACAGTGTTCATTTATTTTTTATTGTCTAAGAAACTAACATTTACACACATATATATAAAATGCTGGATTCTCTAATTTTCTCATATTGAATAGGTGCTGCTTTTCTTGGTGTGACATGTTCTGTTGGTTTGCTTTCTTTTAGGAGGGAACAGGGATCTCGAGAATCTGGTAGGTCCAAGAGTATCCCCAGGGGGACCGCGTCTGTGGACCTTGAGCTGTGGTGAGGGATCATAACTTTACTTTAATTACTTTCAGACTATAATGACCCATGGCAAACGATCCAAGGTCAATTCTTGAATGTCAGCATTATGGCAACTCCCTGTTTGTGTTCAGTGGAACCGGGAGGCTTGGAACCTAACCACAGGTTAGTGTGTTTATTGAATCATTAATCCTTTTCTCTAAATGAAAATTTTCTTGTTTAATCCCCAGCTAGCACTTAGCTAGCTAGAAGTTTGGTGACAAGTAGTCTCTCTAGCGATTTGTCACTGCAGTAGGTTGAGAACCATTGTGGAACTGGGAAAAAAGACCAAAGAATCACTGATGTTTTCAGTTTTGGTGTGGTTAAAAAAACACTTCCTGGTTTTCACTGACACCTTGTTAAGTTATTCCAACATACATACACTCTGTGTGTGTGTGTGTGTGTGTGTGTGTGTGTGTGTGTTTCCTCTGCCCACATTCAGCTGAAACACATTGAGACTTTTATGGATCTTTTAAGTATAGCATGTAGATCACTTGCACATTCTCATTAAGCAAGTGGTGATTGTTGATCTGGCAGTATTTGTCTTCCAGATGTGAGATATAATAAACTGAGTAGTTTCTCTAGAATTGGAATAAAATTGTGGCCAAGCCCCTTGGCAGTTTTTAACATTTTAGTGATTAGTTTCTGCTTTTCTGCCAAGTTTTTCACCAACCTACATCTCACCAATGTGAAGATTTTAAACTCTATCCATGTCAGCTAACCTGAAGGTAGTGGGCAGGGATCTAATGCCGCCTGCTGAAAGGAGCTGATGTGTGATGATCATTTTGTTTTTCTGTGGCTTTGAGAACATCACTCAAACCTCAGACCGTCCTTTCCTAGCATATAAAATGGTTGGATGACAAGATAACCTCTAAAGTCACTTTAAGCTCTAACTTGATCTTGCACAATATGTAAACAGCTTTTTTTTTAATGTCAGTGTTAGTTTTGAGAATAATGTCATATTGCATGGAGATCAATCTAGGCATCATTTGCCTACATTTCTGCAAACTGCTTTGTAAAGCTAGATGCATTCACAAATGAGCTGTTTGAATACTGTATCACTCCCCTGAGTTTTCATTCTCTTGTATGAAACAGTTATGCAGGATGAAAATGTTCAGTCGTTTGAGTGTTTGTGGCAGCATTTGCTCATTCCATTTTTATCCAATAAGGACATTATGATTTATTTCTTTTCTGATGTCATGTTGTTTCCTGCTTAAATATTAATGAATCACACTTTAGAGTTTAGAAAATGCTGGTCTATGTGTTATAGCATTTGCACATATTAACTGTTTTTATAATCTTTCGTAATTACACTGGATTTAAATGATCTTGATCTGTGAGTATTACGCACAATGATTCACTTTTTAAAAGCCCTGAAATGAGAGCTTGTGAGAAGGAAAATGGTGATATGAGAAAACTAAGGCCAAAGTTCCCATTCTTAAAATATCATGGCAAGACGTTGCTTATGTCTATCTTATCTAGTACTTCTAGTAAATATTGAATTTGTTAAAAGAAATAACATGGACTAATTTCTGATGAAGCCTTTTAGTAAATGTCTTATTGTCAAAGACAAATATTCAATTTTAGATTAAACAACGGAGGTATGGCTCTAATAATTGCACGGGACACAACTCGGCCAGAATTTATAAAGCATTTGAAGAGATATGCCAGTTCAAAAAATCAGGTATAGTAAATTCTTTTTGTTACTTAATTCTGCAGCTATTAATCATGGAAATGCTGCAAGGGTTGGCATCATTTTCTTTTTAATGTGTTAACCTATTAAAAATGTGTATTCAGGAATTTGAAAGGCAGCCTTGGTCAGAATGTCTATTTTGGAGATATATCAATTTATGCACTTTGATTTTGGCATTTGATTACAGATCTCCCTGCATTTATAGATTAAAATAGATCACATATATGTATTTAAAGCACACTTTTAGATAAATATTAGTTACTGAATTCAAATGTTTACAACATGCTGTCTGCAGATTTTGGATCCAGTTATTAGCAGCTGATCTTGGAATTATGTGAATTTCTTGAAATGCTGAGGCTTAGAGTATGTAGATGTGGTGTTAGACCCAGAGTGTCAAACATTCTCATCCTCTAACATGGGAGTTGGATACAGTTGGAAGGTAACAGGTGAGGGAAGGTTCAGAGGGAAGGAGCAAATCCAGCATGGATTTGCAGTGGAGTCTCCTATGTAACTGCCTGTCTACAAGACTCGCATCTCTGCTTTGGTATTGCTTAAACCTGTCCTGGGCAGTCTTTGAGAAATAAGAGTTCTTTTCTGCATTTGCTTAACAACTGCTGAGCTATCAAACGGACTATAAAAGAAACTAAATCCCCCAAATCACATGCATTTTTCACTTACCTTAAATGTAAATCTCTGGGAGGACAAAGTAGGAAACCGAATATAGGTGAAGAGCCTCAGTGTGGTTTGGGGATACAGAGAAATTTATTTTTTCCCATTGAATATATCCCTTCATATATGTTGCTAAAATTTTCAACAATAAAACCAACTCCATTATTAATTCAACATCAGTAAATGTTCATTTTTTAAGGACAGGAAATAGGAACTGTTTAAAAACATTGAAAATTCCATAGTCTCAGAGATGATCAGTATCATACCTTGAAATAAATTGTTCCTAATTTGTTTCTACTAAATATATGAGAACTTAAAAGAGCATTAACATCATTAGTTACTTGAAGAAATACTCATTTGAGAAATCAAATGAGTATTGACCTATTAGTGTATTCTCTGGGAAGCTCTGTATTTATTTTAAAGAGGCATTTGTCGTACAGGTTGTTTACAGAAGATCTCCTTTGGAATTGCTTAAAGGATCAATTTCTAAGACAGATTTTCCAGACCTCCTTCCCTCCTTCTCCCTGCAAAACTCACTGTCTCCTGATTATTAACTGTGTAATGCTTTCTTTAACAATAAAGACAGTGGCAGGAACTTGGCCAGGCAGATAAACTGCTGGTTGCAATGCCCATAGGCTGCATTGAAGCTTCTAGGTTCAAGCCCTCATCCTGATTCCATCTTCATTCTAATGCAGTCTCTGAGAGGCATCAGATGATAAATCAAGTATTGCAATCTCTATCACTTACATGGGAGATTTTTATTGAGTTCCAAGCTCCTAATTTGGGCTTTGTCCAATACCAGCCATTGTGAGATTTTAGGGGAGAGAATAGGAGAACAAGCAGATCGGAGAGGTCTTTGTCTCCCACCCCCCCAAGAAACAAGATAAAGAGAGATAGAATATCAGGAAAATAATTCTATCTCTATAGGAAGTTTTTAAAATAATGGCATGCAAGACTTTATAACTTACTTCTTCCTTGTAGTCTAACAGTCATCTTCGGATGTAGTCGACTGCTCTGTACCTGTTTTTATGAGTTTCATTAGAGTGATCTCTGACATAATTTGAAGCTTTAAGTACATGCTATCACTCTGTATTCTTTCAGATAAAGTAGAAAATATGTTTTGTAGTGGTACACAAAAATAATTGGATTGATTTTCAAGGTGAACTGGAGGAATTTTGAAAGGATACATGGGAAATATCTGTAGACTGTAATCATATCTGCTGTATCTTTGCTATTTTGCCCACTCTTGGGATAACTTCTGATTTTCTTACCATGGAGCTCATGGCCATTTATATCCTTTCTCTGCACCCTCCAGCAGGTACTCTTTTTCATTATTGCATTGGTTTGTTGGGGATGACCTAACAAATATTCAGAATAGGCATCCAGAACAGATTGCTTTTTTAAAATTTGAACATATCTGGGAGGTAGGAGTTCAGGCAGCTGTCAACAAATTTGGTTTGCACATGGCTGCCTTCTCAGTGTTCTTGGGTGGCCCCACCTCTGTGTGTATACATCCTTGACATCCTCCCATGGATCAAATCCATCTTCATCTATGGATATAGTTCATACTGGTTTCATGTCTCCTTACATTGTTTTCCTCTGCCATGGCCTTCCACTAAATGCCCTCCAGACTAAAGTGCTTGGGTTTGGGATTTCAGCTGAGGGACTTTGGAACTGGACACAATTCAGTCCATAAGAGTGTGCTAAATTGTTTGTAGTTGTCAAAACATGACATACCTCTGTGCTTTGGTAAACACTGTCTCCTCTTGACAAACTCTTCTCCTTTTTCCTCCAGATGAATTCTTCTGTGTTCTTCCAAACTAACTTTAACCAGGAAGCTTTCCCAATATCCCAAGCCTATTTGACCCTTCTTGTTTCCAGCGTTAAACTCTACTTGAATGATTGTGGTACTTGTCTGTGTCACAGTTGTAGCTGTTCACTTCTGTTTCCCACGTACAAGTGTACACTCACACAATGCACTGAGCACTTGACTCACTGAAGATATATTTGACAATGTTTGTACCTCCATATTTAAGGAATTTAGTGGATGGATTAAGCTTCCTTTGATGGATAGAGAAGTATACATAATGCTGAGGATCTGATTTATGAGAAAAAACTTGGTTGTCATGAGCAGTAAATTCTTGTCATTCCTTGGATGACAGCTGTATCGCTGAGATTTCTGACTCTTCCAACACAAGTTTCTTATCTATGGGAAGGACACCAATCATGTTGGATTAGGGCCAGCCTAACAACCTCATATTAACTTGATTACATCTGGGAAGATCTTTGTAAGGTGATATTTGCAGGTACCTAGTTAGGACTTCAACATATTGGGAGGAAGTGGTGTGGAATCACAGTTGAAACTCTAATAGCCAGTTGTGGATGCGTTTAAAACACTTGTTTATTTATTGTATTTATAGAAACTATTTATTTGATAGGCTGAATTACAGAGGGGTAAAGAGATAGAAATCATTGCATTTCTAGTTTACTGGCTAAATGATCCCATCAGTCATGTCTGGGCCAGGCTGAACGGAGGAGCCTAGCACTTTCTGTAAGTCTCTCTCACGTGGGTAATAGGGACCCAAGCACTTGGGCCACCTTCTTTCCAACCATATTGGCGGGGAGCTGGATTCAAGAAGTGGAACAGCTGAAACTCAAACCAGCATTCTACAACATGTTCCCATTGCATGCTTAATCTGTTGTGTCACACTGTTGTTCCCCCTCCCACTATCTTTAGCCTTTTATTTCAGAATTGTTTTAAATTTACAAAGCAAAAGCTTTAAGGTTATAAGAGTCCCTAATTCTTCACTCTGTTTCCCCTATTCACACCTCATATTTGTCTTTGTCACAATTAATGAACCACTCAATTTCCTGTTTGTTAAATCTGAGTTTATTCCCTACCCCCAGTCTTCAACCTCTAGTCCCCCCCCCCCGCACAAGGGAGAACATGTGACATTTATCTTCTATGTCTGACTTACTTCACTCAACATGTCTTCCAGTTCCAATCATTTTGCTACCCATGACGAGGTGTCTTCTGTTTTTATAGCTGCATAGTTCTTCAATGTGTATATTCTTCATGTTTACCCATTGTTGTGAAGGTAGACATCTTGGTTGATTCTCTATCATGAACAGTGCTGCTATAACATTGTGGAGCAGTAATTTCTTTGGAGTACACACGTGTTCTGAGTACACACTCAGTAGTGGGTTTGCTGGATCACGTGACAGTTCCATCTCTAGTTTATAAAGAAATCTCCATACTGCTATCCACAGTAGCTGCATGAAGTTAGACTCCCAACAGCTTACAAGTTACCACATTCTTGCCAGCATTTGTTATTGTCTTTTTGATAACAGCCATTCTGATGGGGGAGGAGGTGATACCTCATTGTGGTTTTCATTTGCATTTCCCTGAAAGCTAGGGAGCTTGAACCGTTTTCATATTTTTGGCCACTGTATTTCTTCTTTGGAGAACCTTCCATTCAGGTCTTTTGCTTCTATCTTAACTGAAGTGATTGGCATTTATTCTTGAGGTTTTTGAGTTGATGTATTTTGGATATTAAAAATACTAGTCAAATAAGCAGCTTGCAGATGTTTTCTTCAACTTTTTCAGATGTTGCTTCACCCTATTTGTAGCTTCCTCTGCTGTCATCGTATTTGTTCAACTTCGCTTTTGTTGCTTCTACATCACCTACACTAATGCCTTCAAGTATTCCCCAGGTTTTCTTCCAGCAGTTTCATAGTCTTAGGTCCTATAGTTATTTAATCCAAATTGAACTGACTTGCATATCTGAGAGGTAGGAATCTCATTTTTTCTTCCATATATGTCTTGTTTTGTCAGTACCATTAAGGAAATTATCCTGAGTTCCATGTATATGTTTGGCACCTTTATAAAAAAATGGGACATGTGCACATGGATTAATTCCTGGTTGTTCTCTATTACATTGAACTTACATGCTAAGTAAAACATAGTTTTTAGAGAGAGTGTGCAGACGTTTCTCAGTGGTTTAAGCTGGGAGCTCTTAATGTAGGGACACAAAGAACCAGGCAGATGGCATCATATAATCCATGTGTGGCTCAGCTTTTTATTCTGTACAAACTGAAAATCTGTGCCTTGGTTTTTACATATGTTAAATATGTAAAATTGGAGAAATACTACTATTCTATTTACTGCTAAAGTTTTACATTTGTGCAGATGTGAAGACACTCCTGCTTGCCAGCCTCGTGTAGGAGAGCCTGGGTTGGGGTTCTGGCTCCAGTTCGAGTTGGAACTTCCTGGGAGGCAGTAGGTGATGCCTCCAGCTCTGGCCATTCATTCAGGCATCCTGAATACAGTTTCTGTCTCCTGTCTTTGGCCCTGGCAGGTGTTTGGAGAGTGAACCAGTGGATGGCAGTGTGCTCATTCTGTCTTTCACATGAGAAAAGAAATTCCATTATTCAGTGAGGCTTAGATGTGGAGGAAGGAAAAAGCACTATGAAGATAGAGTAATTCAAAGAGCTCAAGTAAAACTTTCACATGGATTTTAGCACAGTTTTGAAGTCATGCATTGCTTTTTACAATGTTGATTTCCAGAGTTCTTGAGTATTTTGTCCGCTTAATTAGCAATAACTCCCATTTATCTCAAAATTAATAAGTAGCTATTATGCAATTCCATGAAAGTTATTTCATTACTAGGCAAATAAAAAAATACAACTTGAACATTGCCTTGCAACATTCTAGAAAGGTTACTAAGAAAACATGATTATCTTGAAACTTACACTCATTCATATATATATACACACACACACATATAAATATATATATGATACAATTCCATAGGCTCTGGGATTTCCCTTACCGTAAGTCTTCCCCTCCCCCCCACCCCCACAGCTGATTTCCTCTATATTATTACAATAGTATAGTCCTTTATATGCAGCCATAAGTCCATCATTCTGCTGTTTAAGTATATCCTGCGTTGGAGGTACAAACAATGGTAGACACTCCAGCATTCTATTGTCCAGATATGTTTACTAGTTTAATTGGGAGTCCATCTTTGATTTGAAAGCAGAGATGCATGCTACATTTGTATCTTCACATCTGTGTATAATAGTCTCTTACAGTTACTACACATTCCCTTAAATGAAAAGCCGTAAAACAGGAATAAAATTTACAATGCCATTAAGTTAAATAATATGCTACTGAATGACCAATGTGGTGTTGAAGAAGTAAAAAAGAAAAAAAAACTTTGTTGGAGAAAATTTAATAACAGAAAGGAAACTATTTTGAAGAAATGAAAAGCAACACAAAATCAAAACTCATGCACTGTAGCAAAAACAGTACTGAAATAGCTATTGGTCTTATATTTTACATGAAGGTTATTAGAACATAAGATATTTGTCCTTTTGGGATTGACTTACTTCACCGGTCTCTAGTTAGGAGCATTTGGTTTCAAATGGTGTAATTCCATTCTTTTTAATATGCCCATTCTTAAATGGGGATGAGGCAAGCAAATACGCATGTAGACACAAGTGACTGGTTTTCCCTCAAGATGTACGTTTGAGTTTACCCTCATAAGTTTTGACCCAGGTTCTTCTGCATTAAATTCCAAGTGTGAAACTTCAGTTAAACTCATTGGCAAATTGATAAATTACATAGATTACAACTTCAATTGGGCAAACATATTAAATAGGCAATTTTTCATACATATGAACTGTTTGTCTTAAAGCAGGAATTCGAGCCATTAGAGCTGGCTGAAGCAGGAAAGCTTGACGAAAGAGTCCTCCTTCATGTAGCAAACTGAGTATCTCTGAACTTAGAGTTATGAAGTTACAAATGTCAGCATGTTGGTAAGCATTTGCCAGAAAGGGTACAGTGAAATGTGTCTGGCAACAGTTAATTTAAACAAATATTTGCATTTGTTTTATGTAGTTCAATTTTCCATTTGTTGAGACTTACGCTGTTCAAGAAGTTAAAGTTTGTCCAAAGAATACTAGGAGCGGAAGTAACACAGAGGAGGAGGAGAAATCTTGTGGACTTGCTTCAGAAGAACATTTCCCTTGGAATGTAGATGGTGATTTATTGTGGGTTACATCAACAGTCCATGTTAGGTAAATATTGTGATTTTATTGCTTTATTTATGTTGATTTATTCACACAACTCACAGTATAATGAAAGCCCTCTTTTTTTAACTTAACCAACGGGTTGCTTTGCATTGAAAAAAATCAATCAGAACTTTCAATAAACCAAATCACAATTTACATGTATTTACCAATTCTTAGGTAGTTATAGTATTTTTCTTTTGGTTGTAAGTTTCTGCTTTGGTGTGCTAAATTATTGTTCTGTGTAAACTGTCTTCATACAGATACTGAGTCTGCAAGTTTCATAAGTGAATCAAGATTTTAAATGTTTATGAAGCCAGCTCAAGAATAGACTGTTTAAATAAAACTAATACTTTAGGGTTCAGTCTGGGAAAAACATTCTGCTTATTTTATACACACAGTTTTACTTAAGTAATAATATCTGATACCCAGTTTAGGGACAAATGCATTCTCTGCAAGCATTTATGACTCAGTGGGTAAAGGCATCCATCCAGTGGCACCACCAGGTGGGTGTTCTCTAGGCAAACTGTTTCACAGAGGCAATGAAGAGAACTTCTGAGCAATGTATCATTGTGTGCCACTCGTTTTGATATGTGAATGCATCTCTATAAAAAACTGAACTGATTATAAATTATTCATATTTTCTTTTTAGATTGCATCCAGGACTTATCAGTCTTTATGGAAGCACCATGGAAGAGATGAGTGATTCTAAAATTACATTGTAATTGTTCAGTTTCCACATTCCTTTTATAATGAGGGAATATGGTTATGCTTTCTAGTGATGCAATTTTTTTCTAAAAGAATTATTTGATGATATTAAAAAGCTAAAAAATGGAAAAATTCAAATCATGTTTTTAAGATGCTTATTGGAACTTAGCATAAGCATTTCATAAACGCAGGCAGCAGTATTTAGCCTGGATAATGCTAGAGTGAAGTAACTTGGATTCTTTGGCTTTCAGGATTTGTGCTTAACAAATTGTGACATTAAATTTCCTATAGGCTGATACAGAGGGTGCATGGGGATACTTTTAACTCCTTTCTCAGTATAATCAAGGCAGTTAACTCAGATTTCAAAATCATAGGACTAACTAATAGAATTTTTCCAAAATGTTTACAATATTGAAACTACTTACCAAAAGGGAATTATGCAATACAGCTTGAAAACTGTTCAGTTCAGCTAGTGGCTGTGTGTCTCCTGTAACTGAGCAATCATAGCTCTTAGTGCAAGTCCCACTTTACACTGAAAATTTTCATCCATGATTTCATTCCCACAAAGAGCTCTTTTTGTGCAAGACACATTCATGTTTCATTATAAAAGTTGATTTCTGTTGATAACTCTTGAAATCTGAAGAGGGGCCCAGTGAGTGACAGGGACTTCATATAAAGAAATTTTTGCCCTCTAGTTTGTTTGCTTACTTTTAACAGATGTTCCAAATTTGACCACAGCTTTTAACACATACAGTTAAGTTCTACAGTCATCAGTAGCTATAATATATGAAATAAATATTACATTTCCATTTGCAAATAAAAAAGTATTAAACAATATATTAAAATCCAAGTGGAACATTAGACTCTGAAGATGACTTGAGCTGTCACATTTACTGTAGAGAAGTTAAACTGATGCTTTGCAGTTACCTGTGAATTTTGCCTGTCTACTTCCAAAGAGAAAGCTTTCATAGATCTTATTAAAATGTTTGAAAAGAAAGTAATATCAAAACAAATACTAACCACCTCTTTTGCACAGCTTCAACCTTTAAAATCATCAGTGAGGTAAGCTTTTTCATGTTTTTGACATCAGTGTATAATGGCTAAAGTGCAAGAGTAATTTCTCTTGTTTAGAATATAAATTAGAATACTATAAACTGACTTTAAAAAAGTTTTCCTGGGAACTCTTGGATAAAGTTGTGCTACACAGGAGACTAGTGAATTTTAAGCTATTATTAAAATGCAAGCACACAGAAAGATGATGGGGAAAAACCCATAGCTTGATAAACAGGAACTGCCCAGAAGTCACCATGCGAAACTCAGCAGTGTCTAAGTTCATTCTGAAGTTTGCTCCTTAGGCCTATGATATCCATGGACTTCTGAATAAAGGAATTGTTGGCACAAGTTTCTCAGGGCATGTTACAAATAAGTCTTTAAAGATGAAATCAGTTTGATGATGATGTAATCCTTACAAATTAGGAAAATTGGGAACAATCCTTTGAAATAAGCTCTTCAAAAAGATTTAGACGGTTTCCAACAAGTCTCATGGAGGGATGTATTGAGAGGAATCACTACCCATCCAGCGGGGCTGATCAAGGTGAGCACATATGGCTAATAATTCCTTAAAAGGAAGATAATTGAGTCCATTTATCTTCCAGAATTTGCTTTTCTTGAATAAACTGAACATTTTAGTGTTTTTCTATCCTCTTGACAGCAGGCAGAATATCTTGGTATATACTCACACTTTTGCAGTTTTCTTTCAATGCATAATCATTGCTTGGATATTGTTCCCTGTTGCATGAAGACATAATGTCACAAAGTCATGAGCGAAAAGTACTAGGAAGAAGCTTGAATCAAATTCATGTTTTGTTGTGAACAGTGCCTTTCAGAAACCTGAGTCTTTTCAAAATAAGTTAATCGTCATTATTGCTTTTGCTGGTGACATAACTCCAACTGTCTCTTCTAGTTTCTTCTTGGAGGATAGATTTGTATTGTCTCTTAAAGAAGCCAGCCTGAAAACACCATTACAGAGTCATTAGTGATATTCGAGGTTGAGTACACTAGCTAACCCATCAGAACTATTTCCCAAATGATGGCCGGTGTAATTCCAATCATGAGAGCTCTGAAAGATGTAACCAATAAAAGTAAGTCAACACATTTCTGTATACCTTAGTTTGTCTCCAAATTAATGCTGGACTTTTAAATGTTAAATTCACCCAAATATTGATACTCAACAAAGTGTTTCAGATCTAGTAGTATTACCGATGATGAGATTAGCGTTGTATTATGGATGACTGATTCAGCATTACAGTACTGAATATGATGATTTGACAGACAGAAGGTGACTTTGAAAAAATAAAGATGGTATTGTAAGTACTTTAAAGTCTTACCTTCCACATGACATATGAAATCAGTAGAAGTACTAGAAGTCCAAGTAGCAAACTACTGGAAATAACCACTATAGTGAAGTGACGTATGGGTCTTTGATGATGTAGTCCTTCTAATAAAACCTATATAAATCAAGCAAAAATAAAGAACCACCGATTTAGGAATTTGCTGACATTTTCTCTGAAACCTCTCTGTAGTCTTGTGTGTCAGAACTACTCCCCATCAGTCTCCTGCCAACATCACACAAGAAAGGCTACTACTAGCAAATGCTTCACTCAGTAAGCTTCCTTCCCGCAATCCTCTTCTTTTCACAGCTGCAAAATCACTTCCCACAAGAGCAATGTCATTTTGTCCCAGAGATGAGAGGAAATGACAATAGTAAGTGAAATATTGATGGCCTTGCATGATGTGGTCAGATGCGCCTATCCTGAAGGTCCTCCCAACATTTCCCCCCCGACAGTTGAAGGGTGAGCTTACATGTGCAACATTCTCATCCTTGTTTAGTTCAATAACTTTTGGATGTGACTCTGGAAAAGCTGTTGCTCTTATTTCAAACTTGAGTGCTGAAGTCTCATCCTGTATAATAAAATAAAAATCAATGACTTGTGAACTAAATCTAATGATCTTTACAAGCCATAGGGAAGTTTCTGTTTCTTTCCAAATTCCTTTTGCCTTGAAGTGCCAGGCAGTGATTGCTTGGGCTTGAAGAGATGCTCTTGGTATTAACAAACGTGGCATCATTTCTTTGAAACTTCGTATTGAATACGGCTAATTTGCAGATAATTATTAAACATCTCATCAGTTACCAACATAATGTCTCTTGAATATTAAACATATTTAGCCTCAAATAATACTTCCTTAACTTTTGTAGATTTACCACTTACTGAAGGAACTTTGGAATACAGATTCAATGAAAGTTGGAGATCTGTAGTTAGAACACTTAGGATTTATTAACACACACATGGGGGGGGGGCAGGAGAAAGAATAGATTATTTTGCCTGAATCCTGTGGGCCCCAAATTTCAAAAATACTATATAAAAGCTCACACGAGAGTTTCATCTAGACCCAGAGAACATGATATTTAACAGGAAGGATTTTAGGAGATGCAACCACATATAGCAGGTCACTTTAATTTCTAGCATAGTTGAAACTAAAACATGCAGTTGTTTTTACAGTGGATCTTTCTCATGACGGCCAGATGATAATCTCAAACCCTCTCCTTCAAATTTCTTAACCTTCCTAAACACTTGTAGAAAGCATCTTGGTTCCTTCCATATCTTTACTATTGCTAATATGAGGCAAAACTGTTTTTCAGATTTTTGAAAGAGGTATGCGGAACATGTTTGAGAAAGGATAGTCTTTTCAGTGAATGGTGCTGGTAAGACTGGACCCTCATCTTCAGAAGAATGAGATCCCAGACTCACCATAAAGAAAAATCAGCTGAGGATGCATCAATCATAAAATTGTTAGGGAAAGTAATCCAAGACATTGGTATGGTTTCTTGGTAAGGATCGGGGAAACAGATCTATACAAATGAGGCTGAAGAAAGCTCGAATACTTTTGCATAACAAAGACAGCAATTAAGGAACTGACACTCAGCAGTTGGGGAGGACTAACTGCAATCTACTTATCAAAGGATAATGCTGTAGCAATGTGTTAGCAACTCAAACATCTCAACAATAGAAAAACCATCAGTTAAGGCACAGGCGAAGGACCTAAATAGACAGGTCTAAAAATGTGCAACAAATCAGTGGGAAGAAAATGCATCAGTAGTCATGAGGGCAATGTAAATTGAAACCACAATGAAGCAAAACACCTTACCCAGAGTCAGAATGGAAGAGAAGGTAGAGCAAGGCAACTGTTACACACTGGTGGTGAACATGTAAACTAGTGCAGCCACTAAGAACAGTATGGAGACTGCCTCAAAGTTAAAATACAAGTGCCATATGGTCCAGCAATCGCAGTGCTGAGCATATATACCCAAAACACATAAAATCATTATCCAAAATAGAGAACCAAGCAAGGCGTTCGTCATCAGACTAATGGATAAAGAAAATATATGTGCATTGTGGAATACTGTTCAAGTAATATAAAATGAAACTCTCCTTTGCTGCAAAGTGCATGGAATTAGAAGCTAGGCTGAATAATGAAAAATAAACCTTATATTCCATAGTCTGTTTCAGTCTTAACTATCATTAATTACTCAAGTCACGCCCTTGGTACATGTAGACAACTGAGATCTATAAATAGAAGCTATCTGAATTTCACACCAAGATTTCATTCATAGCTTACTTGTCAAATGATATACCAACTCACCTCTGTAAAAGGCATGAATCAACAGATCATATAAACTCAAAGTCGTTAGCACGTGTTAGACTTACCATTTCTAAAATAGATGGTCTGCCTTCCAACTGAATGTGAACACTGGCTTCCTTTCCACTGTCCATTCTCCCAAAATTACACAAAACACTTAAACAGTGTGGATCTGCTTTTATGCAAAACTTAAAGAAATAAAAATGTTATGTGAGAATTTCCAACACTTAAACAGCATTCTACATTGAATCTTGAGTGGCATTTATAAAATTGTGGAAGCATGGAATTAAACATCTGCTTTCCTTAGTGGCATTTAAATATCTTGCGTTAAACAAAACAAATGTTTATTTTGAAAATTATAATTGCAACAAAATAAACCGGAGCATGTGTTCTCATCATTCTTACCAACTTAACCTTCTGGGATAGAATTTAAAAGATTCCTAATTAGTATTTTGCTAGGTTACATATTCTGGGTTGTAGGAAAACTTGGATCCTTTGAAGGTGCTGATTGCTTCCCTCATTTCACATCTTAACAAATTTATAGAAGGAATGAAAATTGATTCATGCTGCCCAGGTGAACGCCCAGGCATCCTGCATGATAGTTGTTAAAGAACATTTGTTAGAATTACTTTCATATTTAAAAATAAACTTTTAAATAAATGCATGTTTTCTTATAAGATGTATTTTTCATGAACGTTTGAGACCTTCGGTTTAAGCCTGACTCAATTAAGCCTCCAATCATAATTGCTAACACTGAAGAGAATTGCCTGTCACTGTACTCGCTCCCACCCATCCTCTACAACTTCAATCCATTGACTTGTGGTCTTAAGTGTCTCACTTATCCCATGCAAAGTACAACAGAAACTTACCAACAGCCTCTTATCAGTCTTGGACAAGAACTTCAATATGCCTTTCAAGGTCTCCACAGCACCCTTTGCCTGTTCTAATGCACACTCCCTTTGATAGTTTTCAAAGTAGCATTCTCCAGTAGTGGGCTATAAAGATGGTAAGAGGAATCTTTCAGTATTTGGAAGCACACACAAAGCATGGTTTTTAAAGTCCTAATTGCTTATCTTTTCTAAATCTATCAAGGATTGGTTTGCATTTCTTTTAGTGCATAAGACAGATCTGATAAAGTTGTTCCACTGTGCAAATTCTTGGAAAGGTTTATTGGAAATAGACTAACTCTCTGCAGCTAAAACAGAAATTCAGCAATGTTATCGAGGATTTGAATATATGTCCTAGGCTCAAAATGACCCTCTTTGTGGAAATATTAAGAATAATTGAACATTGGCATGAATAAGTTATACCATATGCAACAAATTTAATATTCATGTAAAATTTTGAAACTATTGCTCAGCCCTCCTTCATACATTTCTTGGTTTCTTGAAGGCAAGAAACCAAGAAACTCCCTAGGTTTCAAGGAGGCAAAAGCAAGCCTGATGTAATGAACACAAAACTATCACTTCTTAAATGGTTTCCATATTGCTTCATTTTCAAAACCTGTAATTGTCATCTTCTAATAGCAGATTCAAGATTTATGGGGAACTACTGCCATGCATGTGTGTCACATTTTAATGTATTTTAAAAATATACAATACAGATAGTGGAGCATAGTTCTGTTACTGCATATGTCAAATACAGAATACAGTTCCACTGTATTTCTACAATGTATATTCAGTAAATGCTTAATGACTGCATAGTTTCCAATGACTGACTTAAGAGAAATCTCCATGCTTGCAAAATTTTGCAACATGGTTTGCATTTCTTTTAATAGTTCAGGCACACTTAATGAAGGTCTCATAGAAGGAACACTTTTTTTACCTGCACATCCAAAATGTTGAACAGCTTATTGGTTTGAGGTATAAAAGAATTCGGTACCATTATTTCCATGCTAACATTTGGAGCCACGCCAATGCCAGTATTAATAACCTGGTAAGGCAAGGTAGAAAAAAAAGCAATTTTCAGTGATTTTCATAATAAATATGAGGTCAGAATTCACTGAGATTGTAGGTGACCCGTGGCACTCCTGGAAACATTTATAATGTTGGAATTTTGTAGTTGGCAGCTGAACAGTGGAGGCAAAACACCCGTAAGTCAGAATTTTAAAGGTGTGATAATTTTTAATTCTGTACACAACTGTATTCCTCTTTGGCATGGTTAGTTTCTTCTAAAAGAGCCTCAAGAATGACACATCAAGCAATATTCATTATATATTCTTAAAATAGCAGTGGTCTTCTTAACTCTCCTGAGAAATAAGCTAATATTTACCAGCAAAGAAAAATTTTTGTCAGTAATGTTCCCAAGATGAAAGTTACAAAGTGTCAAAAGTTTTGACTTCCAAATCCTTTGTGTTACAATCCATCCACACCAACCAGATAGTTTTAAGTGAATTAAACTCTTCAGAAAACAGAATATCACCAAATTCTAGTAAAACAGGTTGAGCACCTCTCATTAAAAGGAGTCATGTTGGTTTAATAAGTATTTGGGCACAATTTATGTGTTTGGATTTTGAAACCCTCCAAAATCAGAAACACATCTTTTTTACTCCCAAGCATTCTGAACAAGGAATGTTTATCCTCTTTTTTTAAATGCATAGGGGATATTCTGTTAGTGCTGACAAACTTGTACGTTGTACATCTCTGAAAAAGAGGATCAGGCAGAATTTATCCCAAGTTCTTAAACATAAAACCAATATAGTAAGTCCGGAAAGGCATATACCACAAAACCTGAATGGAAAAGGATGATGTGCAAACTTGCAATGATCTTCTGGGTGTCATAGAAGAGGTGCTACACCAGGGCAGTACAGGGCAGATACAGAGGGAAATAGCAGTTTCCTAATTGTACCTAACAGTGCCCAGTATTACTGACAGCATCTTCCTTGTACCAGTCCTATGCAGTCTAAGTTACTTATTATGAACCAAGCCAGTTCACTTAATAACATCTAAGCCTCCAAGAACACATATACAGACTTTACTAAGCGATATAAATTTTTTCAACCCCAGTCATGCCATGGATCATTAATTTAAAAATATTAGCTAATTACTAAACTGTAAATTAGTAGACTTTGTGACATCCAACTTGGTTTGTTTTACTTGATCACAGGACAAACCACCGTTCAAGACACACACTTTCTTTACTTGCCAACGTTTGGGCTTTTACAAAGTTCGAATGAGAACTAGGGGGCAAATGTTCTGGTGTAGCACGCTAAGCTGCTGTCTGTGATGCTGGCATCCCACATGAGCTCCGTGTGGAGTCCTGGCTGCTCCACTTTCAATCCAGCTCTCTGCTATAGTGCCTGAGAATGCAGCAGAAAATGGATCAAGTGTTTGGGCCCCTGCACCCACTTGGGAAACTCAGATGAAGCTCCTGGCTTCGGCCTGGCCCAGCCATGGCTGTTCTGGCCTTTTGAGGGAATTAGTAGATGGAAGATTCTTTCCTTCTCTCTTGGTAACTGTCTCAAAAATTAAAATAAGAATTCACTGACTTAAAGATTGTTTCCCTTGGTCTATCCTATTTTCTGTGTACTTCTCTCTCAGATTCAGCTGAACACTCAATTTTGCCTCTTTTTTGTCCCTGTTCCTGGAAGCTCTTTGCCACTTATCCTGTTAGGAAAGGCAAGGCAGATGGGAGAAGAAGCAGCAGAGCTGGAGAGGAAAACATTTGCAGTCCAGGGCAACGCAGCCCTTTCCAGACAGGGGTCACTGAGGCTGAGGGATACTGCAGGTGTAAGACGTCCCTGGGGGAAACAAGGCACTGATAACATCCTTTCTGGTTGTCCCAAACATCACCATAAGCCAATTTACTTACGTGGAATGTGAAGTTCATTTTCTCAGTCATGCATGTTCCGTGCTCATTGTCTTCACTGGAGCCATACACAAATGAAGTTGGGTTGACAAACCTGGTTAAAACACACACACATAAATTTGATTACTTATCTTATATAATGAGGTGATATTAATAGTGACCATATTTAAATTACAGCATTTTCAGCATTATCATGCAATACTTTGCTTCTAACTTGAACATTTTATTTTAAAAATGCAATTTGGGGAACATTTGCCATGACCTGGCTCACAACCATCTGTTCTCAATGATAACTTCTTTGTATCTTTCCCAACTTGCCTTGTTTATTTTGCGGACCCCTTCAGTGATCTATGCAAATCTGACAAAGATGGGATCAATATTTAGTTTTTCTTTAGGACTCTTATGTCTTCAGAATTATCTAGCCCATTTCGAAGTTACTTCTTTCCATTCCCCAATTCCTACCTGATATTTGTAAAGAATCATAAAACTGGAGAACAATTCGAATTGATATATCTTTTGCTAGAATACAAGTTTGATTAGCCAGAGAGAGCACCTTAAAAAGTTTGTGGAAAAAACGAAAACCTAAGTTTGTGGCCAGTGTTGTGGTACAGTGGGTTACACTGCCAGCTATAATGTTGATGTTCCAAAAGAGTACCATTTCAAATCCCAACTGCTCCATTTCCAATCCAGCTCCTTGCTAATGCACTTGGGAAAGAGGAAGAGGACCTAAGTGCTTGGGCTACTGACACCCACTTGGGTAGAGTTCTAGGTTCTTGCTTTCCAACAAGCCTACCCCAGCTGCTGCAGCCATCTGCGGGGTAAAGAATACATGGAAGATCACTCTAACTTTCCTCCTCTCTCTAACTCTGCCTTTCAAACAGATAAATACATAAATGTTTTTAAAAAAGACTAGTCATAAAAATATTTGGAAACTCAAGATACTTTCTCAGAATATGAGATTCTACTTACCTTTAAATCCCATTTATTCCCCATGAACATTTATTTGGAAGTATTCTAATATGTAGGATCAGAAATGAATTTTTTTTTCCTCAGGGAAATCCCTACTCCACTAGTTTCTCATAGTTAGCGCTAATACCAAATGAGAAACTCATTAAACAAGAATGGAATTAGAAATATTCAGGTGTAATTTAGGCAGTTTAATAATAAGAGAACACTGCTTGCCCACAATAAGGTGATATGAATACTGGGTGTGTGTGTGGGGGAGGGCGGGATGACAGCACTAGCCATTAGCAAATGTATGAGGGCTGGCAATGTAAACCATTAAGAGCCAGAACACAGGCAATCAACTGCTTTTTCCTATTGAAGTGAGCTCCTACATTCTGAATGGCCTCCTTTTTTAATCCCTATTTATCTCACAAACCTGATAACTGCATAACTTTCAGAGGATGATATTTTAGGCTTATAGTTGTATAAATGGTTTACATAGAGAGCAGTAAGGAAGCCTCACCAATTTGGTTCTGAATCTTATCAAGTGCTATACAAATGAATTTTAAAAGAAAAACTACTTGCTCAAATATATTCCATTGAAATAAAGTATTTCTTCATCATCTCCTTCAATTCTCCACTTAGCTTCCCCCTAGCATTATAAGAAAGCAATGTGTTGGCATCAAAGCTGTAGTCAATGAACTCTGCCATCTCAAAGGCTGTAAGCATGGAGCACACATGCCCTGCAAACATCTCTCTCACCTCCCAGTCCATTTGCAACTTAGGTAGATGTAGGTTCTGGAAAGCAATGACATGGCCAAGGCCACGTCTTTGAGCTTCACACTGCTATACACACATCAGGTACTCCCCAACCCTAGGAGACCTTGCTTTGCACCACCTACAACTTGAAGGCTGTGCAGTGCCTGGTACAAGGTTACTTAGATTCCTCCAGTTAAGAAACTGGCTATTGCATTGGTGACAACTGTAGACTGGCTTACAATATTGAACAACTAAGCTAGGAACTGCAAGAGTGAGGCAACTGCTAAGAGGCTAGAAACAGTATCCTTTTTATTTTATATTAAATATGGCTTTGTCATTAATGTAGGCAATAACAGAACTGACAATGAACTCTAAAATTTATGGAGGGCCTTTTACTTACTTACCCATGAGCAGTTAGCATAACTTCATACCTAAGAGGTATTACTAGAGTCACTTTGTTGTGCTTTAAAGTGTCTGTTTCCCCTTCATTTTTACTACAAAAAAAAAAAAAAAACCGAATAAAATTCTATTAGAAATCAGGCATAGAGATTATATTTGGAGAGAAAACTTATTATAGCCCTTGGATATCAAATGTTCTTACAGGTTAGTTTATATAGCACTTTCTAGAGAGCAGGGATAAGAGTGGATATGATAGAAATCATTAGAACAGGGTTAACAAGGATCATTGTTTACGCTTGTCATTTGCTTTACATGCTAGATAGAATGGTGTTTGGTCTGCTGTGTTTTGCTTCTGATTTTTCATAGTAAATCATGCAAAAGAAGGCTTCTCCTATGGAACACAGCTCTGCTGTTCTTAAAGGACCCTACCCCCACTGCCACAGGACCGCATTTCCTCTAGTACAATTATTTTATTCCACAGTGAAATGTACCATGTGGCATGCACTGAGATGTTGACATCCTCTTCTGCCCTGCTGAGTGAGCTCACATCTAGGAGGAAGCTGATCTCCATCTGTAACACACAGGGACAGAAAGCTCTATTTTTAAGTCACCGACAATACAATTTTATAATGTAAATGTTAGTTTTTCGTAATAGCTTATGTTCGCTGGAATGAAATGACCCTAGAGGACGTGGTCCTCTTCCTCTGGCAGGAAAAACACAGTTAGCCATGGTGTATCACAAGCAGCATTTGGAGACAAAGCCAATTCCGGGTGTGAAGACAGGCAGCAGCAGACTGTCAACATGAGAAATGCTTTCACAACTTGAGTGAGGACTCTTGCCAAAACACACCTTTTCGTAGAGCAGAGGTAACATGCCTGGCAGACAGAATCTCCTGGCTTGGAGTAGGGGAGTGTGGAGGAAGGGCGAGGAGAGGAGCAGGAGTCTGACTGACACATTCACGTGCCTGTCTTGGCATAAGCATGTGTACCCCCTACCCCCACCCCACTTTTTTAAACAGCAAACACTGCCAAGAATATAAAGCTCAAAGATTTCAAGCCCAATCGGTTTAGCTTTCATTTCATCACTTAACTATGTACTCCAAGTCACAAAAAATTATACTTTTGCATGCAACATGAAAAGAGTGGAGAATAGAATAAAAAGCACCCAGCTAGCAAACCCAAGCCTCAACTGCTACCCACTCACCCTGGACAGATGATCTACATATATATAACCAACGCTGCAGTCAAGTTTTACCAGGCCAGAATTTTCTGTTACTTCACAGTTTATTTGTTTTTCTTCCTAAAAGTAAACAAATAAAAAACCCTTAGTTTGTTTTTTAATTGAAGAATTAGTTTGTAACTTACATTTAAAAGGATGGTTTTTAAACAGAAAATCATTCCAGAAGAACTTACTCTCCTAGAAAAGAACTTGGTTTACTTTTAGGGAAAACAGACATATAAATAAATAATATGTGAAGATATGTGGATATCCTAACATTCCTAGACATTCTACGTACAAACTTCCTATACTTTTGGTTTTCTTTCATCTTGGTTTATTCCTTATTTAATGCAAAGTCTAATTCTTTGAAAAATCATGGGACAAGGAATGGCAAAATCTATTTCCTTGGCCCTGTTCAGTCTCACAAGACTGTGTTTGAGGCATTTAATTACAATAACTAATCACAATTGATATGTTTTAGAAACATATCGCTTGAATACCCCTTCCTTCCTTATATTTTTGCAAACAGGCTCCTGATCTCCCCCCGAGAAAGGGGTTAACATTTGTCAGAGGCCAAAGGCCTCTCTCAAATGCTCTCAGTGTGAAGAGGTGAACCCATACAGAGCAGAGTCAATGTGCAAACATATACTGAAGCTTTTCTCAAGTCAACCTTGTAATGATCCTGCTGATGGACCCGACACCTCCTAACTGAGGCACACAAGTAAGAAAAGGCCTCCAACTGCACCATACCCTTGTTAGCAAAAGCAATTGTCTCAATTCTGGCCTCAGTTCAAGACGCTGGAACTTGTGCAAAATGCCTGGTTTCAATGTGCTAGAAGTCTTTTAGGAGGAAAGATGTGAATGTGAACTTAAAATGAAGAGCAGTGATTGGCAGGCTGGCATGGACGAACAGTATTGCAAAGACCCCAGCGTGTCACACCACCGTTCTCTCCTCCTGGCCCTGGGAAGTGGGAGGCAGCTGCCTTGGCACCCCAGGGAACTTGCCGATTTGAGCAGCGCAAGGAGCCTGATTAGCCTAAATCAGACTCAGATCCAGTCATTTATACCCCAAATCAGTGAACTGAGTTGTATCATTTACTCTTTCAAAACTGAAGTAAAATACTCAACAGTATCATACTAGCATGCTTACAGCACTCACCAGGTCTAAAATCCTAATAAAGTACAGCCCCACGGGCAGGTGGATGTGCAGGGTGGTCCCATAAGCATCATCTCCGGCATTAAACAATGACACATTCAACATCAATGTCTTCATGCTCCCAACAGCAAGGTAGGTCTTATTTTCATGTGGCCTAAAAACAGTTAAAGAGTAATATTTAATATTTACCTCTTTTTAAAGTAAAAATTCCCAACTTCATATGTATGTATGTATTTAACATAAAATATTAACTTAGAAATGCCCCTGCAGAAATGAGCTTATGCAAGCAGATTTAAGTTCATGTTTAGAACAACTTGGGCTTCTCATATTTCAGATAAATCCAGTCAGCTATTAGCTAAAACAAATTTGGCTTTTTCACTAATTAGAACCACATCACCCTTATTGTTTTCCTTCTTTTCTGGTTTACTTTCTGCAATTTTTAGCATTTTCCTCATCATTTCACAAGGAAAAGCACTTTTTAAACATCTGCTTTCAGGTTTAGCTACCAGATGTGATTCTGGCATCCCTTTTGAGCACCAGATTAGGTCCTGACTGCTCCCCCTCTGATCCAGCTCCCTGCTAATACACCAGGAAAAGCAGCAGAAGATGGCCCAAGTGCTTGGACGCTGCACCCACAGGGGAGACCACCACGAAACATCTGGTTCCCCGTTCCAGCCTGGCCCAGCCCTGGCTGTTTCAGCTATTTGGGGAATGTGAACGAACCAGCAGGTGGAAAATCTTTCTTTCCTTCCTTCTATTTCTAAATTTGCCTTTGAAATAAACAAATCTTGAAAAAAATGTATTTCCTTTCATTGCTTGAATAGGCATTGGGCTAGTGTCTGCCCAATCCAAAGGGTGCAAATGGGGAAACTGGGAGAAAAGGAGAATGAACATTTTAGTTGAAGTAAGGAAGTAAAAACTAACATTCCCAGTGAGAGGTGGCACTAAAACCTAAGGCATGTTGGTTAGCCACCGATACCAATAAATATGCCAAACTAAAAATGGAATTGCAGGCTACAGGCAATTGGCCTGGCATTTAAGGTTTCTGTTAAGATTCCTGTGATCCATATCAGAGCCCCAGCTGTTTCCAATTCTTTTTTTTTTTTAAAGATTTATTTATTTTCATTACAAAGTCAAATATACAGAGAGGAGGAGAGACAGAGAGGAAGATCTTCCGTCCGATGATTCCAATTCTAGCTTCCTGATAATGCACAAACAGGATAGTGGCAAGTAATTGCTCAAGTACTTGGTTTCTGCTACTCATGTAGGAAAGCTAGCTTGAGTTCCTGGCTTTGGACTGGCCCAGGTGTGTTAGCCATTTGGATCAACATGCAGATGAGCACTCTCTGTCTCTGCATCAATAAGACAAAACTCTTGGGACTGCAGAAATGCTGCACTATCCTAGAAACCATTAAGAGAAGGGTGCTGCAAATCCAGTTGTAGGAGTCAATTCAAGTCCTGGCACTGAGATCCACTCATTGGGTAGGAGGTGACACTCTTTATTTCAAAGACTTGGCTACCCCATCAGCACTAACAACTATTCACTGAAGATATGGGGTATGCACATCCCATGGAATTCTCAGAGCATATAAATATGATGAATTTGAAACTTTAAGAACTTATTCATAGGTTACTATTACAATGTTCTAACACCATAAGGAAATTCTAATTTTCTTTATAGCCCATATTGTTTTCCCAAGGGAGAGTTATAATGGTTAAAGCCAAGGAATATCAGTTATAGAATGTTAAGATTTGATAAACTTTCCCTGAAGACAGTAATTCTTGAAAATTTAGAAAAATTAGTTCCAACTAGAGAAAAATGTGACCCACAGTGAAATATCAGCTGAAGACAGTCATAACCGTTAAGCAAAGTGCTCACCTAAACTTTTAGAATTCTACAAGTTTCTTTAATAATGCTAAATGGTGCCATTATGATCAACATTTTACTGGAACATTTGTGTTTGAATAAACTCTTGCTGGACACATTAAACAGAATGGATGTTTAATATTTATAGATTGATTGAAGAAAAGGGATAGACAGCATAGAATTTAACATGCCTCAAACTTTCTGCTTTTAAGCGTTACCTACACATGCATAAATGGCTATAATCAAAAGTCCCTGTACAACAGATCAGGTACTATGTTCATTGTGCCCTAATAAAAGGTTAGTTAGCACACACTTCATTTCTGTTTTATAGAAGACAATGACAGATTCGTGAATAGATATAAACAGGGATGGTAAACACATAGGAAACAGTTACAAACCAAGCACTCTGGAGGAATATCTTATACCTGAAGGTAGTAAAGAGATTATTCTTTGCTTTTCTACTGTTTGGACTATTTGGATTGGGTATTCCAACAATTTTTAAAATAAATAGTGTGACATGTTTTATGATTGAACCTAGTTAACTTGGATTACTCCCACTTGGTTTTTCTGCCTGAAGTCTTTCTCCTGTCCTTCAATCCATTCTTCATACCACCACAGGATTGTTTACAGGAACGCACACGAGGTGTCACATGCCCTTTGAGCTCCCTTCAGTGTTTTGTAGGTACTCGGTGGCTTAGTGCGACATCCAAAACTCTCGAAGAGAGCTGATCCTTGACTCACTGCTTGACTCATTCCTTCATGTTTACCATACCTACAAACAGATGTCTAAACACACCAGGATATTCTGTGTGTCACTTTAAGCTATTCCACCTGCTTTTGACATCATTTCTCCATGCATTTGACTACCTTGTACTGGATGCTCGAGGCTGAGTTGAAGCTTCAGTAATCCTTAGTCTACTCACTCATGTCCTCTGTGTTGCACTGTTTTCCCCTAAGCAGAGCAGGTGCTGGCCTTCCTCCCTAAAGCACACAAAGAGTCCCTACAATGCGGTATTTTTTTGCGTGGTTTTACATGGCTTCTCTCAGCACTGCAGGGAAGATACTAGATGAGTACTATAATGGTTTTCTGAGAGCCTAGCAAGAGTTGGTATCCAGGATGTAGGTGCCTATGTGTGCACATGGATCAAACATAAAGTGGTTTGGGTTATACCTAATGAACATATAAATACAATAGAAGGCAAAAAATTACTAGGAAGTTTCTGCTTGCTCAAAGTTCAGGAAATCAACAGTATAAATTCTGACAAATTATAGCTTTACAGCTATGTTTACCTAATATTCATATTCTAATATTTCATTACCAGAAAGTAATACATAGCTCTACCACATTCATATGATTTGTAAGCTACCCCCCACCCACAATGTGGTATTTTAGTGGTGATACACTTGTTGAAGTGGTCTAGTAATGTCATTATCACAGAGTCATGGAGAAAACATCACTACTGGAAGGCATGTGGCTTCTTAGAAACCATTAGATTTTAGAACCTCACAATCTGTACACAAAATGAAAAATTTTGACTATCCCAACTTTTTAAAAAATACAGCTCTAAGAAATTGTACAGTCCACCTTATAGTTATTAATTCCTCCTGTCAACATGGTTTTTCCATTTTATATATATATTAATCAAAGTATAGCTTGTGTAGAGAAAGCAAACATTCTACGTACACAGCTCGATGATTTTAATAAACTGACTACATGCATAATTCACGTACTTAGATCAAGAAAAATATCATCAGTGCCACAAAAAAGCCCGAGGACCCCTTTTCTTCTAGTCATTGCCTCAACCTATTGATTTCTTAATATATAAGTTGGCTTTGCCTAATTTCATATTCAAATGTGATCATAGGATATTTCATCCTTGAGTATCTCTTATGTGTGGCTTTTATTTAAAATGTGAGTATAATCTACAATGATATATGTAGTTGTGAGTCTTTTGGTAAATATGTACATATTGTATCTATCATTTTAACTATATGCATCCATCTGTGTATATCTTTCTAGGAGTAGATTCTTATGGCTTGCTAAATGAGGATTAATTTCTTAAAATCTCTTGTCTAATAGCATAAGATAGTTAAGAAAATATATTTCAAGAGTAAAATATACTATTAGGCACTTTTTTATATAATAAGAAGATAAGCACATATTGCAGCATTTCCAAATAAAAACAACAATATTATAGAGAACTGATCCACAAAACATTGTCCACAGTCTTTTTCATGTGTCTGCCTGTATTTATAACTAAAGTTTTATTGGAACACAGCCATGTTCTACTTCATTCTACAGTGGAAGAGATAACAGAGTTGAGTTTTCATACAGACAATCTGATCAAGTGAGTATAGTCTGAAAAGAACACACAACACATTCTTACTGGATTTAATCAACATCCAGTCTATACTATTCTGTTTATAACACAAGCTCCATTATTTGAATGGCATAACAGTCATTATCCTCACATTCCTATCAGTATCAGGGAAAGTGATGGTTTAGATCTTATAACTCCTTACTGCACCAAAAGTAGAGAAAGATGAAGAATACCTTCTGTAGTACTACCACCTCTGGTTTCTGCTCGTTGGGTTTAAAAAGTTAGATGATACCAGTTGGGTGTGTAATAACTAATAAAGCAACAAGCACAAACTATTATTTTAAGGTGGAGTTCAATTGATCGTATACCATCTTGACATCTTAAGAGAATGGCTGTAATTTACTCATTTCTATGCAGTAAACCTTTGGATTAGATAATTACACATTTGATGACACATGTTAAACAGGAAAGAAAAAAATGTGTGGGGATAAAGCCATCCTACATTCCTCCCACTGTTCCATAATCATGTTATAAATAAAGGCACATAGAAGTATTTAAGAGTAAACTTCAGATACATATTAAAGTTTAATTAACACTTGTAGAAGAGCTATTTAGAAATAGACATTTATAAAATATTCTGGCTTGTAACCAAAGCATTAGTCACTGAACACCTTTGGGAAAGAACTTGGCACATAGACAAGCAACAGAAGGTGAAAGCAGTGCATAAACAGCTAGGTTCCAAGACAACAGTAAATTAAAAGAGGAACACAATGTTCACATTTCAGCAGTAAGACTTTGGGTATATTTTCCTTTTTAAAGCTATTTTGCCACGTTACCATAGCTACAACTCAACTCTTTTGAAAATATACAACTTACTGTGTCTTGATTCATTAATAAGATGATGTCAGAGAAATACCCAGAAGCTCTTCATGTGAGACAGATAAAGGACCAGGTGCACATCTGGAAGTGCTACAAGACTGAACCACAGCTTTCTCCAGGATTCACAGTTCATTCTTCATTAAAATATGCATAACGCAGTCTTGAAATTTACAAAGCCATCTACAATTCATGCAACTTAAAGGACTGTGTGCATGCAGAATCATAACTTAATAAGGAAACAGATAAACGATGCATGCCAGCATGAAGGCTGTATGTTTGTCCTAAGTCAATGATAACATTTTATTCTAAAATAAATGCTCAGTAAGTCTTAGCATAATGAATTTGGCCTTACTAACATGAATTAGAGCTTAACAGCTAACTTATTTCTAATCAAGATACTAGAACAAAATATAAACTGATAATGATACTTTCCTATGTCAAGCACATGGCTTATTTATTTGGTAAAAGAACAGTCTACAGCAGCAAGTGGTGTATGGGCCACCTGAATTTATCCCTTATATTCTTACTATTGGCTTCAGGAAAAATGGCAAGTTGGAAGTTCTTGCCTCAGAACAGATCAGTAATCTGACAATTATGATTTTATTGACTAGAACCTGATTCACTGAAGTCAAAGTGAGAACGGATGAAGTTGGACTGAAGGTTTGAATGAGTAATTAGCATGATTTAGGATATTAAAGTATAAAGCTCATCTTCCCACTGTGAGGTATGTTAGTAGGGACACATATTCCTACTGCATCCGTTTTTATAATGGGCAGTCTTGGTAAGCTGGTTCTGTGGTTAACAACACAGTGGTACATGTTGCTAATGGTTCACTGTCTGACCAAAAATGATCTCTCTTCTTAGATGCTAAGAGAACCCTGGCTTGTTCAGGCATTAAGCAGCATTCCCTTCATGGTGCATAAGACAAACCTGTAATCCAGCATAAGGGTGGGAATCATGATCTGACATGCTCAGCATGAATCCATTCTCATTCAACCATGATTGACTCAAGGCTGAGAAGGTGACATTGATCTGGTTTATCTGAGAACATCTAATGTGGTATTTCCTGTCCTGGACAGGCAACCTTACAAACTACTATCATATTTCTTTTTGCTTTTCTGTATCTATATTGTGACCATGAAAAAAAAAAAGGAATGATAACCATCCATTTCCAGTCTTTGGCACCTGTTCACTAAACCTAGAACCATCTTTTCCCCTTCAGATTGTTTATTATGCAAACTAATTACATTCATTTGTTTTTAACCCATTATTATGTATTTCTTCCTTGCCATCAAAAGGGTTCCTGAGGGCTGGTGTTCTGACCCAGCAGGTTGACATCAGCATACCATATTGCAGTGCTGTTTCAAGTCTCAACTACTCTGCTTCCAATCCTTCCCTGCCACTGCATCTGGGAAGGCCCTGCCACTGATGTGGCCATCTGTGCAGAGTTCAAAATTCCTAGCTCCAGGTTTCAGCCTGCCCTACCCTTGGCCCCGCAGCCATCTGGACACAAATCAGCAAACCGAAAATATGGAACATATCTCCCTTCCCATTTTCTCTATTCCTCTCCCTCCTTCGGTAGCTCTGGCCCTCTCCCCTTTTTGAACCGATTAAGTGCATTTAAAAAAAATATGTATTTTCACTTAAAAAGCAGATTTACAGAGACAAAGGCAGAGAAAGATCTTCCATCAAATGGTTCACTCGCCTAATGACCGCAATGGCCAGTTGATCTGATTTGATCTGAAACTAGAAGCCAGGAGCCAGGAGCTTCTTCCAAGTCTCCTATGTTGGTGCAAGGTCCCAAAGCTTTGGGCCATCCTCTGCAGGGAACTAGAATGGAAGTGAAGCAGCCGGGGCACAAACCAGCACTCATACGGGATGCCAACACTCGAAGGGGTAGAATTAGCCAAGTAAGCCATGGCAAGTGGCACTAGTTCATCTTTTCAAATGATTCTTAGCTGGCATGAAACCAACTGTTCAGGAGAGGGCTGCATCACACGCCTGAAAGCACGACAGAGTGCAAAAGCCATGTCATTACTATCAATAATCTACATGGATGATTTTAAACTGCCTATCTGAGAGATGATCACTACTAGCATAATTGTAAGCTCAATCAAGCCATATTTATTCACATGTATTTTGCAATGGAAGTCTATCTGAATGTAGCTTATTGCCCTCAGAATTCAGAGATTCAGTAGGAAGCCCTGACTTAACGAAAAGATGATGTAGAGTAGATAAGCACTGTTTAGTGTGATGGCAGTGGTTTATTACTGCAGTCTTCAGAAACTCATGCTTTTTACTGGGTAAATAAATAGGCCTAAAACAGGTTTATAACTTTGGGACACATAAATACTATTAGTGTCAGTGGAGTTTTAACTGGGAGAATGTCTAGAACATATGGTTGCAATGTGCTTACTGTTACTGAGAAGGCAGACAGAACACCTAAGTGGGAGAGATGTATTTTTGTCTGACAGAATATAATTCACTGAAACTGCCAGATAAATTGACTGAAACATTCACTGTGGATCTAAAAGGTTAAGTGGAGGAGTTTTCATACCCAAGTTCCTCAAATAAACTAGCATCTACCTAACAAATAGTATGTTTCCTAATGAATGTACTACTTACACTAACATTCAAACCACACAAGATTGAACTACTTACTAAGTAGCATTTTCAGAACATACAACACATATGCAGAACAATGCTTAGACTTCTGTTTGTATTTTGTGGCCAAATTTAAAGATTGCTATGATGGTCTATAAATGTTTCAAAAATAAAGTACAGTAGTGGTATACGTAAGCCATTGGCTCTTGTATTCCAAGAGCCAAAATGGATGCCTGGAACCACAGATAGTATCAAATCCTATGGATACTATATTCTTCCCATCTGTGCACACCCAAAATGTTTTAATTTATGAATTAGGCAGAGCCAGAAATTATCCACAACTAATAAGAAAATAGAACAGCTGTAACAAGCTGTCTTAAAACATCATTCCTCCTAAATTCGGGAGCTACAAGAATATTTGAACATAGTCCACTAAGTTACCATGATCTGGTACCTGAGATGCCCAGTAACTAAGAGTCAGGTAGGAAGTGACTGCCTGGGTAGTCAACACAGGGTGGATACGCTGGACAAAGGGATGGTTTATGTCCTGGGTGCAACAGAATAGGATTGTGCAAGATTTCATCACATTTCAGAATGGCATGCTGTTTAAACTTTAACAATTTCTTCTTTATAGAACTTCCAATTTAATGGTTTCACAGACTATAGTTCATAACAGCAACTAAATTCATGGAAAGTGAAGACATGATTAGGGGTGGACTACAGTGTCAAAGATAGTACCAGCTGTGACCAAAACGTTGCGTGTGCCAAGTGATGCACTGAGTATGGCCTTTGGCTTATTTTAAAATGAACAAAGAGGCTTACAGAGGTTATAAAAGCCATTCAGGTAGTAAATGACACATACAGATCTCAAACCAAACTGTTTGACCTCAAAGCTGTTGCTCTTGGCCACCACACATTGGTTCTCGGGTTTTAATGTCCTAAGAACTTGAAACTCTAATAAAAGTGAGTATTTCTAATATGGTTCCCATTCATTCTGATTTGGATGCTTAGGGGTTCAGGAATATGTATTTCTATCAGACATTCTGCATGTCTCATAAAGGTGGCTCAAACTCCATACCATGTGAAACACTGCCTAACACCATGTCGGCTACCACTCAAAATCAGAACGAGCATGAGCTGACAAAAATATTAGAATTTCAAATTAAAAGTATAAAGTAGGTATGTTTTTTGTTATGCAGAAACAAGCAAAGAGGAAAGCTGAATCATTAAATTCAATTAAAATGCCATATCTTACTTGTATAACCTGTAATTTAAATTTTCAGGAAAAGAAGCATTTTTAATAATGTTTTCATATAAATCCTAATGTTCTATTTTGTCACAGGACAGGGAGGTTGCAATTAGGGGTGACAAATGTGACAGTAGTGCATGATTTAAAAGAACATGAAAACATTACAGTGTGAAACTTAGAGAAAACTTTTCCCCCACACAAGTCTTTTTATTAAAAGTCGTTGATGGCAGAACCACCAAGGAAACTAAGCATTTTAAGAAGCAGATAAATACAAAAAAGGGAAAGACATAAATTACTCAACTAACACATTCCCAGTGGAACCACACTACATGGTGAGGTTCAAAGTAGACAACAGTCAATGTCTGGGGATTATTCTAGCTGTCACTCCAGATAATAGAAACAAAGTTCAATGATCAGCCATAGAGATTACAGTTCATTAGCCCTCAACTGTGAGAGTTCAAGTATATTGGCAGGCATTCCCTGAGATTAAAACAATTGATTTATTCCTTTTCTACATGTAATTCTTGTGTAATAGGATATGGAATAGTGTAGGTCAACCCTTCCATTCATTCCTCCTGGAGGTTCCCTATCACAACTAGCAGAGTAACCGCTTGGAATCTTTTCCATTCCTTTCAATTTCCCAAACCTATGCTTGTTCCCATCAAGTACCATGTATGAACTTGCTTTTTTCCCCCTAGTTGTCCATGAATCCTCCACATTTCCCTTCCTTCCATATGATGTCAAGCACCATCTTTTTTCTGATACAAGCCAACATTGATGCAAAATACAGATATATTGTAAACAAGTATATCCATATATTCTCATAGGTGAACTGTGTAATAGAGACCAGAATACTGGGGAGTGAAGATACATTGCCGTAGGCATCTCTACTCCCAAATGAAAGCAGGACTCCCAATGACATAGTGAAATAAACCTTGACAATATGATACTAGACTTCCTATGTTTGCCAATACCTACAACACCATGACACGCTTAAATAGCAGAATGTTAAAACTTGTAACTGTTACTAAGTACTATACCGATGTAATGGCGGGGGGAGCGGGAGGGAAATGATGAGAGGGGAAAATGAGGGAGAAAATGGAAGGAAAAGGGGAAATCCCTAAAACAGTGTATCATGGAAAATATTAATTTTTTAATGTCAAGCATCTTTTTACAGCTCCTCAGCTCGAGATAAACACCATTTTCTCTTTAAGCCTAACTCCTGCAACCTTTGAGACTGACCCCATTACCTATGTCTTCTGAGAGACTCTTGTTCCATTCTCAGCAACCTCTATCAGTCAGCTGCACGGTTCCAGTCATTCTGCTAGGCATCAGGAATGCAAATACAGCAAGACATGAGGTTGTTGTGCAGCAGTTTCTATCAGCTTGGAGGCAGACATTCAAGAAAGGTGAATACATGTGCAATGGGGCCAGTGGCAGCTAAGGTTTAAGTACTAGAGATGAAGGAACTTCCTCTGGGAAATGGCTTAGATTTAAAAGATAATTAAAAGTTAATCAAGTAGAGGAGTAGAAGTGAAAAGCTACAGAAGCTCAAGGGAGAACTGCTACCGATGGAAAAATGCTCTTGGGAACTGGTGAGAAACAACCCAGAGGATTTCTGATGTTAAGTCTAAAATGAGCAGCTGAAGTGTTGTTACCAGATGCATGTGTTAGAGACAGCTCACTCTGGAAACACACATGGTAAAGGGATTAGAATAATGCAAATGTCTTAAGACAGCAGTGCAATAAGCAGGAGCTCAGGGCTTCAGGTAGTGCATGCTTTGGAACAACAGTGGTGGCGAGAGAGCAATATGATGAGTGAGAACTACATTTAAGTCATTAAAACTGCAGAGCTTCAGAAATGATCAAAAATGAAGAATAACAAAAAGAGAAGAACCTATGCTTTGGCTTTGATAACAAACTAATGGCCGTGTGATGCTGGACAGTGACTAAGAAGACTGAATCTATGGGGTACCCTAGAGGACATGTGCAGTATGCAACTGATTTGTGGGTGTGAAACTTCAACAGGTGGGATCATAGCCGTAGGCAAGATTTCCCAGGGAAAATATTGTAGTGAAAGGGAGAGCTGAGGGAAGAGCACTTATGAAGCCAAAATCAAAGACCTACAAAGATAAGCTGAGTAGGAAGAGCTGGAGAAGTAGAAGAATGGGAAAGAATGGCATCACTGAGATGAAAGGAAAAGATGTTCAAAGACGTGGACAGCTGTCAAATGCGTTAGAGAACAGTTCAAGTAAAAATTGAAAGGCACCCTGTAGGATGTAAGCTGAAAGAGTCTCTCTCCAGTTAATTCTTTTTCTGCCTTTGACCCTCACACTATACTTTCCTAAGATTTAATGAATTATACTTGGTAAATATATAAGAATTCTTCAGTTGAATTTGCTTGTTTTCAATTTATTCTCTTTTGTTTGATCATAAACCGTGCACTGTGATTTCTATCATAAATTTTGCCAGTGGTAAATTTCTTCACTTCCACCAATCACATTTCATATGTTAATTTCCAAGACTTTTGCCTCATTGATTAGTATATGTGATCTTTCCATTTAATTATATAGTATTTTGTCATTATTTTATATTCCCCTTTGGCTATTTAACCCAACTTTCTTCTCTTAATCTTCTGAAGACACCTGTTCACCCTCTGAGAGGGACTTCTTATTCTTAAGCTTTTAAAGCAAAATTGTCCCCAATATTTTAAAATTATCCCCAATATTTGATTCATAATTCTTCTGGGAAATTCACATTTCTAGCTCCTGTGAAATCTCACATCTCACTTGTGTAGAAGAACTTCTACTTGCAGTCCCAAGCTAGATTTTCAAATGGAGATTTCCACAAAGACATCAACAAATTCAACATGCCCAAAGCTAAACTCACTACCCTATATCCTGACCTTCCAAAACTAGTTTCCTGTTTTCTATCCTTGTCACTTACAGATCTTCTTCCCTCATTTCACTTCCCACACACAATCAATCCTCAACCCGCAGTGTGCATTCTTTCTCTTGGGTCCTCACTGTCACAGCTTCCCTCTGCTACCTCAGTTAGGATATGAGAATATGAGTCTTCAAAAATCCACAGAAAATGAAAGCTATTTTTAGAAACATGCCTAGATTTTATAGTTAGAGTGATCTTTTAACTCCATTTTCCACGAACCTGCTGAATTCCCATCATGTAGAGGATCTAGAGAAATAAGTTCCCATGGTTTATTTCCTGTGATAACAACAATCAACACTGAATGTCCACTATGCAACACATTCAGTTCTAAGCACTTTACATAGTTTTCCATTTTGCTATTTCCCGTGAGTTTAAAAGAGCAAGATTGTTTACTCTCATTCAAATGGTCCATTTACGGGTTGCACATTAGTCTGAGTGACACAACCAGTTTCCCAAGTGACAAGAAACTTGTAGAGTAAAAGCTCATTTTGCCACAAAAACACTTTTAGCAAGCACTCATACATGTCTAACGTCTAATAACGATAATCCAATGCATGATTAAAATTTGAAATACCTTCTTAGTTATCAATGAAATATTAAGATATGTTTCCTAAAGGCTTAGAGCTCATATATTCTCATTGTTTGAAAAGTGGTCATCTCTGAAAGCATACTTTAAACTTCCATTAGAATAGTGCACTCTTTCCAGTTCTTTAAATGCTGCTACCCCTAAGAATTAGTTTTCAAGTCTTTGGTCTTTGGATTCCACAAGTAAATGCCAAAAGAACAACAGAGAATACTGTACTTACTTAAAAAACCCAATTTTTGCAGAGACCTGTAAATCAGCAGTACAATTTTCATGGGCACAAAACCTTGCAAAGTTTATCTGGAAAAAAATGACATTATTTTAACATTTTAGTTCAATACACAGACATACTTTAATAAATATCTGTCAAACATAAGTAAAATATAATATATTGACTTAACAACTCCGGCTCAAGGGCTCAATCTGAGAATTAGTAAGTTCAAATGATATAATTGTAACAGTGGAGAAATCAAGTTCTTCTAACAGGACATTTTAAAACTTAAAACTGAACATGATTGTAAGACAGCAGTAAAAAGTTGAATGGAAGGCACCTGACAGATACCCGGAGACCATTACCCACCAAGCTGTTCTTCATCAACTTCCTCTCATTTTTCTTTTATTACTTACAAATAGGCATAGAATCAGTTTTGGCAAATGATACGTTGTGACTTTATAACTCATTGAAATTATACTATTTAAAGTCTTTTCCCTCCTTATCCCAGATACCGAAAAAAAAAAAGAGAGGGAGAGAATGTGGAAACAATTTGACCCGCTTTCCTGTAGCCCTTGACCCTTTGTGCCCTAATCAGCTATGTAAAGATGTATCAAAATAAAATAAAAACAAAATTAAAAAATTATATTATGTAAAGTTTTAAATTTTTTATCTTGAGGAACTTTGAACATGATTAAATGGTAATCTTTCTATGAAAGGGCTTCCAGAATTTAACTCTTGAATTTTTCCATAAGAGCCACAGATACATCGGACGTATGTAGGTACATGGGATTGCTCAAAGAAAACATCAGGAGAGGAAAAATGATGACAGGAATAGGTGATAAGAGGGAGAGAAAGAAAAGTTTATAGGAACAAGGCACAAGGAGAGGAAAACACTGTCAAATAGCATGCCAGCCCAGGAAGGGCTGCGCTGGGGGAGCACCTTTAACCCACCTGCACAGGAAGGGCCCCTGCCTGGGGAAAGACCTTCAACCCACCTGCACAGGATTAAGGAAGTACATGTTTTTTTTTCTGCCATGTTATTTTACACAGCAGGTTATTCCAACGTTTGGCTTGTATAGTTGCAATACTGATTCTTTCAATAATGATATTTACAGTATCAAACACATGCAGAAATAGCTGATAATGAAAACTGAAAGTTTTAACAGAAGAATGAAAAAACCTGAGTTACATTGTATAATACAACCATGATGCAATTGTAAATAATTAAAACCTAGAAAGGAAATTGGACAGGCAAGGCAGTGAATCCATGGACAGGGGGAGTGAGCAGGAGAACCAAAGAGACTAAGGAAGATAAACTAGGCACACAGGATAACGCTAAGTAGTTAACTCATGAATGCAAGTTAGTTCTACTATTTCTCTCTAATAATGGATTTTCTGTCCTGGCAAGAGAGAAATAAATGTTTTGCATATGTGGGAACAACCAGAGTGGATAACTGCATATTTGAAAGTATTCAGTTCAGTATCTTATTGGGAATATCAAAATTAAGACAAACGGAAAACAAAACATATCACGAATCTGTTTTCATAAAAATTCATAATTATGAAAAAAGAATTTAGACATACAGCTCTTTTCTTTAGAATTATGCCTTTTTAGGAAAATGTTTTGAGTAAAGGAAAATATTCCTACCATTTTTTTAATAATGTCTTTTTCTTTCTTCTGCTGAAGAATTGGCTGAAGTGGTGGGAATTCCTCTGCACTTTGTTTAGCGATGACGTGCTGCCCAAGGCGGTAGGCGGCTTCAATGTGAACTGGAGTTAGGATGTCCCGCACATCTTTCTACAGGAATCAAATACCAGAATAATGGAAAAAATAAACATTCAAATAAAATGATATAAGGATACCTATTTTCTTGTATAAGGCCAAAGCAGTAAATGGAAGCCAAAACAATTCTGTATTTTCATCTAAGTTTTTTTACAAAATGAACATGAACACTTTACACCTTGAAAATACATTCATGTATCTTATGAAAAACATAAGTAGAAGACTAAAAACCTATACCCGATCCAGTAATATGAATGTCTACAATTGGGCTTGTTTCCTTGGTGCCGTTTTGTTTTTTTAAAAATAACTTATTAGCTCCTAGGTTTTCATTATATTCACCTTATACATTATGTCAAAGTGCTAATTGATATTGTTGTCTAACATTACACTAAACTTCTAGAAAAGTTAATATCTCTGTTTATATTACTCAGAAGCATTTTTATTAAAGTTGACCATGTTTACTGTAAAATATGCTTTAAATGTTTTATGGGAGTTTCCTGTTACATTTTCATGTACAAACATTTCTTTTAATCTGCTTGAGGGTCAGAATGAGAGTGAGAGCACTGGTCTCATCAATCTGTTTCCTCCCTAAGAATACCCGATGGTCAAGGCTGGACCCCAGCCAGGAGTTAGGAACTCAACCCAGGTATCGCACACGGGAGGCAGGGATGCAACTAACTGTGCTTTCATTGCTGCCTTCCAGAGTCTGCACTAGCTTAAAGATGAACTACTGCCTGGTCAAAAACTACAGCCCTGTGAAAACCCTGTGAAAACCTAGCGAAAAGCTAGCCCCATTGTCAATTCTCTACCAGACTTATGAGTGACATGTTAGAAAGGTATTTGCTTTATACATTTTATATCCTAGTGACTTTATTGAACTCTTGCTAGTTGCTACAGTATGTTTCAGACTCATTGCATTTCCATACTTTCAAAAATATTTTAATTTATTGATTTGGAATCCATCCTGCTGTGTATGACATTATTTTAAATGTAATATCTTAATTTCTACACAGCATTTATCATTCCTGGTCTCATTTCTAAAAGTCTCATTAAGTCATTACATTTTTAAAATGTACCATCTTCTGCCATCAAAGAAACACTGCTTTAAAAGATTCATTTTATTTTTTGTACTAGAAAGTCAGATATACAAAGAGGATGAGAGACAGAGGAAGATCGTCCATAAACTGATTCACTCCCTAAGCAGCTGCAGTGGGTGGAGCTGCGCTGATCTGGAGCCAGGAGCTTCTCCTGGGTCTCCCATGTAGGTGCAGAGTCTCAAGGCCCTGGTCCATTCTCGACTGCCTTCCCAGGTCATAAGTGGGGAGCTGAATGGGAAGCAGGGCCACCAGGATTAGAACCAGTGCCCCGATGGGATCCCAACACATGCGAGGCGAGAACTTTAGCCACTAGTCTATTGCATCAGGGCCAAAGAAACATTTCTTAATCCTAACTGATTGTCAGTTCTGATACTTTATTTCTATATGTAGGCATTATTTTTCCTTTTATAACTGCTCTTTATGAGCTTAAAATGGTTATACTTTTTCTGACTGAAAATTATTCACTCACATGCAGATGAACAAATAGTGAAATAACAGGAGATAAACTTGAAAGCATTCAGAATTCCATAGACTGAACATGTTCTAGACTCTCCAGTCCATGAAAGCAAGTACGTGAAAGTTAGGCAAAGTATAAAACATCATCTCAGACGTTAGCCTGAGACCCCCAGGCAGAATTACATTTTTCAAGTAGATTGGATAAAATAATCTTTTCCTCAGAAAATGATACATGAGGGATTTGTGACAGAAATAATTGACAAGTTATTTGAAACAAGACACATTGCAGGCAAATTTATAAAGCAAATATCTTAATCCTAACAAAAATGGAAAGTAGAAATGATCTCAGGATTTGAGAGAACAGCTAACCATCATCAACAAGAGCTAATATAGAAAAGATGTACCTTTTTCTTGGATTAAAATTCTTGCTAGGATGTTATGGAGAACTAATCACAAGATGAATGTCTCCAAATAAACATTAAATGATAATTCTTACTTGTTTCTACTTTTCATATGCCCATTTCAATTTCCAGGTTTATTTTCCAAGTTCTTTTCATTTTAAAGATAAATTCAATTGAGGCACCTGGCACAGTGGTTAAGGCATGAAATCCCTGTGTCTTATATCCAAGTGCCTGCTTGGAGACCCGGCCTCTTTGCTTCAGATTCACCTTCTGTTAACACACACCCTGCGACACAGTGGATAATGGCTCAAATGCTTGGGTTCCTGCCACTCCTGTGGAGACCCGGATTGAATTTCTATCTCCTGATTTTGGCCTGGCCCTGTTGCAGAAATTTGGGAATGGATCAGCAGATGGAAGCTCGCTCTCTCTGCCTTTTAAATAAAATGGAAATGCATTTAACGATTTTAAAATGGACTCAATAAAGTACTCATTGGTCATTAAAGAAACCAACATGTTTTCAGCCATGTTAGCCTGTCTGAAATATAATCTGTAGTTGAGGTTTCTATGTCATGACATCTTGTACATTACAGACATCACACTGAGCAAACTCAATGCACCAGATCTCTTTGCATATAGAGTTCTTCCAAGATTAAAATGTGGCTTATACATTGTGGGCTACAAGCAAATGAAGAACTGTTCATCACTAAAAGCTTGGTGGTAATACATAATCACACAGATTACAGTTCTTTTATAATCTATAGTGACTCAAAAAATCAATGAGGTACATTAACATGACACATTCCACATACAAGACTGCATCTATTCTACAGCTATGTAAACCTAAAAAAGGTAACTTTTTTTTCTTCTAATTTGTGACATTATATAAGTATGGCACTTAAAAGCAAGTGATCTGAAGGGGAAGTACATGTTCAAATCTTGGGCCCATTACATATGATCTACGTGACACTTGGCAAGTTACTGGTCTCTGGTTCGGTGAGCCCACTTGAAAATGGGAATAATGAGGATGATGATGTTGATACTTATCCCTTGTTGTTGCTGAGGATTGGCGATATAATGGATAAAAATTTAGGTGACAAACACTTTGTGAATGTTATTTCAAAATGTAGGTATTTAAGTCAGCCAAGGAATTTCTGAGTATTTTTTAAAATAAATTCTAGTGAACATTTAGAAGGAATGGAACTGGATTATGCCAACCAATGAACAATAGAAAATGAGAGGTATTACATTTGTATTAATTAAACGTTATCTGAAATATTTGTGACATGATTTAGCGTTAAGATCTCTCATTACTTTTCCATTTTTTATAAAGATACTTTTATCAAATTACTTGATGATAATCAACTTCGTGTGAAACCTTGACCATTTAGGAATGCTGCAAATCAAGGCCCAGATCCCAAGTTACCAACTTGTGAAAACAGAACAGCTTGAAGCCCTGAGTATTACAATAGCAAACTTGATTAAATTATTCCCCAGGAGTTCCTACTAGACAGCCAGTGACAATTCTTCCACCTGTCCACTGTTTTAATTCTTCAACAAGCTTGAGCTGACCAAATCACATGTTATCTAATTCATACTAATTTTCCAGAGGTCTTCACTACATCTGGTGTATATTACCTTCATTATTCTAATTAGCTTTTAATCATGCTTTCCTCACAATATACAAAATGTGCACTCTTACGAAAGTGTATCAGACAGATATACACACTTATTTAACAGCTCTACCTAAGGACAAAAACTGTAACATGTAAAATGCCCAGAAGTGACTACGTATTTAGGGAGGTAAAGATTTGCTTAAAATTTTCATCTGGACAGGCATATGCTATCTACATTAAGAATAATGAACATTCCATGCCACATATTTATGGGCAATTACCTTTAAAAAACATGTAAAAACCTGCAAATGACCACAAATTTCAAAATTACATTAATTCTCCCTTGTTGCTTGACATTCATGGAAACACATACTTCTGGCCAACTTAAAGATGATCTCTAGGAGGGCAGTATTGTCACACAGCCATTAAGCTGTTGCCTGAGATACCAGCTAGTGGAATGCTAGTTCAGGTTTCAGCTGCAATATTTCAATCCAGTTTGCTGCTAATGCCCCTGGTTCAAGTGCACAGGATCCTGCCACTCATCTGGGAGAACTACAGTCCCTGGCTCATGGATTTGTCCTGATGCGGCCCTGACCATTGTGGACATTTGAGTGCATTGGAAGGTAGATCTCTTTTTCAGTCTCTCCCTCTATGTACTCTGACCTTCTGATAAAGGCATAATGCTTAGGGGGAAAATACAGATTCGTGTACTGAAAGTTTAAAAGGTGAAAAAACCTTTATAAAATAGGGTATGAAGGCATGATGAACATCTATAGATATCTATTTGTGGATCTACTGCATGCATGAAAGTTCTGAAAATATGGAACTGAAGACACTCTCCATCAAATCCACAGCCCATAAATTCATACAGACACGGTGAAAGGCCAGTATGCCAACACATGCATGCACAACTACAAAGGAAAAATGGCCACCTCATCTGTAGTTGAAAGGAGCTGGGTAGGCTCTCACATGAAAGAATTTCAAGCAAGAAATACAATCACATTTGTGTTTCTGAAACACACTTCCAGTGCCAGGGAGGAATTTGAGAAACGACTTCCAAGGTATTTATTAGAACCTCACCCAGCGCATCACATGAAGTTACAGTCATTTTATCTAGTAAGCTTGGTTTAGATAGTAAAGAAGTAACAAGCATCTACACCCAATTTCCTAAGAAACTGCATATTCCCAAGATAGCTGTTCTAATCATTATATCAACAGAACCCCTTAAGATTTTCCCTTACTGAAAGAACTCTTTAAATAGTACTGAAAATATAGCATTCATTACTTTAAGTATATATTGAGTTTTTGTCTTACTAATGAATTGTGTTAGCTCTAAGAGTTCAAGAAAAAATATGCACAATATCCTACTTCCAAGACTCTGCAATAAAACATGTACTCAATCAATTTACCTCCAGAATATGTAATACAGAATATAATTTTCCTGCACTTGGATTTTCAGCAGAAACATATGTAAGTAGGTTCAAGTCTTAAAGTCTTATATTTTATGACGACATGATGAATATTTACAGATATCTATTTATGGATTTACTGTGTACATGAAAGTTCTGAAAATATGGAACTGAGGGTACCCACCATACTTGTCATTCTCCCTTGTGCTCAACTAACAGTAGGTGTTTTGATGCAGATGCGCTGTTAAGAGTAACTACAGAATATTATCTATCAAAGCCTTAAGGGAAAGAGAGGGTATTTCCCCACAGCAGTTAAGATGCCATGGGATACCAGCATCCCATATGGAGCACTTGCATCCATTCCTGGCTCTGCTTCTGATCCAGCTTTTGATAAATGTACAGCAGGTGATGGCTGAAATATCTGGTTCCTTGTGACCCAGGGAGAAATTCTGGATTGAATTCCAGGTTCCTGGATTTGGTTTGTGCAACATCAACTCTAGAAATTTGAAGAGCCAGCCAGCATAGGGAAGATACCTCTCTCTCTCTCTTTCTCCCCGTTCCAAGAAAATCAAGAAACAAAACCTTATGGGGAAGATTCAGGAATATTTCTAGAAATTTTCAAATTTTGTTGAACTCAAAACAACTGTAATAATACCTCTTGTCCTAAGAAATTTCCAAGCTCTGATAAACTTGTGTACTTGAATATAGCAAAGATGATCATATTCATATAGTTACATGGAAGGAATAAACATCACGTAGGAAAAAAATGCCTGAAAGATTTCAACAGATAAGATCCTTTAAGGCATAAATTAATACTTATTGCCCTTCTGCCTCAAAAACCTTTGTGAACACTCAAAAAAAATTTTTGGCTCTGATAGTGTAAACTGAAATTCAGCATATTGTGAACAAGTGAAAATGTGGTTTTAAAAACGAAATAAAAGTTTTTCTCCTTAGCTAGTTTTTGAGGAATAAATTTTGAGCATTCCTGTAATGTAACTATGTGATGTTGTTTTAAATTAGTTATTTGAGAAATTGATACACTTGCCTACAAAATAGTGACGATATAGTCAATATCAGGAAAACAGTATCAGTGATGTGAAACTTGGTTAGAAATCACATACAAATCAATATCCTAAGAACATCTACCCATATAACTGTAGCATATGTGACTAAAAGAAAATTATGTTTTTAAAGCTTGTTTCATTTTAAACATTTACAACAACAAACATGTAACAAGATACATCCATACACTTGCCAAAGTATATTGTTTCATTTCCAGTTCTATTTGTCTCCAATTCCAGCATACACAAGGGCTTCACTGACATTTACACGTGAAGGTGAAACAGGTGGCTCACCTAAGCAGCTTCATAACAAAACTCCAGAACTTTTCACCCAAAGATGGTGTGCAATATTCTATGTCCTAATGTATTAGATGAAAACCACCCCCTCCTGGTTGCTCAGGCTAGAGATTTTGGACTCACCTTGGAACCCCTGTATCTCAAATGCCAGAGTCAATCTGTCAGGTGACAGCATTCAATGTGCTCCTTTTTATAGCCAAGTCAGAATGTGCAACTTCTCAGACCAAAATTGTGCAACAGATCAACATTTTACTCAAGGAGATGAGCCATAAATGAGGTAAAATGTATGCACATAACATTCTCAACACTGGACCTACGGTGAGGGACACAGAAAGGACCCAGGCATGCTGACCACTGTGCACCGTCTTCATTACTACCATGAGGAAGAGAGGAGGGGGGAATTCAAGCTGCCATACTGTGCTCTCAGACTGTAGCAGCATAGATGTGTTAACGGGCTCTACTGCCTTAAGCTACCACCCTGAAAGAAAATGCACACATTACAGTCCCACTTCTTCCTCAGGACAATAAAAGCCCGCTGTGGAACTCCAGCTTAGGGCAGCCACCTGCATGGTTATTACTCTCTTGCTTCTAACTGAAAACACTGTTTTAAAACAAAAGAGGTTCCAAACAAAAACAAAAGAACTTAGGGATGGAAATAAGATATTGAAGAAAGTATTTTCAGTGTCCCAGCTCTATGCAAATTCCAGCATTAAGTGGTAGTGTTTAATATTCACAGTTTAGGGGCCAGCACAGTGCAGACTAATACCCCACTTGCTGCTGCAGAATCTCATATGGTCACTACTTTTAGTCCCGGCTGCTAATGACCTGGGAAAACAGTAGAGGATGACCCAAAGCCTTGGGACCCTGCACCCATATGGGAGACCCAGAAGAAACTCCGGTGTGCCAGCGTCTGATCAATGAATCTTTCACTGCTGTGGCCATTTGGAGGGTGAGCCAGTGGATGGAAGGATCAGTATTTCCCTCCCCTCTCTAAGTGCGGTCTTTGGGTCAAACAAACAGCCCTTTTATAAAATAAAGTATTCATAATATGGTCACAGTGGCACCCTACTACCATCAAAATAATGATAATGTCAAAAGTGTCTGAGAGACACTACATAGAAACCTCTAAAAAATTACAATTTCTACTACACATGAGTCTGAACATGTACAATTTGGATGATTCATTAGTCAAAAGAACCACGCCAACAAAAATCTAGGACTAAAAAGCCAGATCAATTTGCTCTCATTTTTCTGAACTCAAAATGTATTTCTCTGAACAATGAAATGTTGACCTTAAATTGCCTTCAAAATGGTCTCAATATTTGTCTTTAAAATTAAAAAAAATCAAGTCAAATCACATGTATGAAGAGTGAAAACAAAAGCTTCTTTAATATCTAGCCTATACATAATGGCTGCGTTAATATTCTCTCATCTTTTGGCTCTGAACAATCTGATGGCTTTACTCTAGTTTTGCCATACAAATCGTTCAGGGAAACGAGGGACTAGCACAGGGCTTACTGTTGTCAGCATCTAATAGTGCATTAGAATCTTGATGCTTGTTTGTATTTGCTTAGTATAAGTATCTAAGGGAAAATTAAGTTCTAAGCTAAGGCTACTATTGGAAATCCCAGAAAGCGCTCCTGGGGATGGTTTAGCTTTTTTGTGACAATAGCTTTTCTGATGAAGTACACCATCCCCTAATGAAATAGACCTGGCACTGCTGCGTATGATCACATTTGACCAACGTGAGGAGCATGATGACCCGTTTGGGAGTCAGTGTTTTAATAAAGGAAACATGAAATCGTCTGTGCTTTGGCAAGACATTCCCCCAAACCATCGTGAGAGCTGTCGTGCTGGCCCACAGATGATCCTCACATGCTACAACTGTGTAACTTCCCACTGGCATCAGTGACAAAGCTGGCAAGCACACCAGGACATCATCCAAGAGTACTCATGCGGGAGTCAGCTTCTTTAGATCCCACAAAAAACCAACCAACTTCCCTGCTCCCCCGAGTACCCAAGACTACTATGGGATGGAACCAAGCTCACCGGAGCTACTTCGTGTGTTTAGTTCCAGGCCAACTGGATGATCAGGGACAGGAGAAGAGCAACTGCAGAAAGGAAACTGCAGAGTAATAACAGTCAAAGGTGACACATGTGAAATAAAGATGAGGCCAAAAAAAAGGTGAACTTTAAATTACCCATTTGGGGTCTGTCTCATACTTTGAAACAGCATATCAGTAGCCTTCTCAAAACCACATTATAGAAAAAGAAACACAACAAACTTTTACTATTTTGACAAAATTGCAGCTTGCATATTTATTAATAAAAAAATGTGCCTTACCCGCATAAATGCTTGATGTGTCCTACAGCTGCTAGCTTTGCTTGAAACTTGGATACTTCCCGTAATCACATCGGAAGTTCCATTGGAAGAAAAATAAAATCTTGATGGTGACTCTGCCTTTCTGTTCACATCCAAGCTCATGTTATAAAACAAAACTGCAAAAAAGCAAAATAAAAAATCAACATGAACAATTACCTAAACATGTACTTTATCTTAAAGTCACAAAAGTTATAGAGAATACTTGAAACAGCAAACATTTTTTATTAAACAGCCTTTTAAAATTAACCTGAAATATGAAAGGGGAAAATATTAGATGTTAACTTCAAAAATTATTTTTATATGAAATAAAGGATGTAAAAGCTTCCCTGTAGTTTTGTATTAGCAATACTACCATTTCATCGTTTGCTTGATCCTCCTAAATGCAAATGAGCCTCCTAAATGGATTGACACTATGACATAGTAGGTTAAACCTCTGCATGCCCATGTGGGTCTCCAATTAGGGTGGGGAGGGTTCAGGTATGGAAAAAGGTGGGTGGGAAAAATGTTTCCAGTTTTTTTCTCCTGTGTCTGCAGTGGGGGAGGAAGAGGAGGTCACTTCTTGCTGTCAATCTACATCTGGCACTCAGGGATAGGGGACTGTCCTTTGATGAAGCCTTAGAGACCCCAATGTGGGGAAGAATGTTCCAAGGGTGTTGCCTGAGAGGTGTTGATAGTTCTGAGACACTGCTGGCTTTGTTGTTTCAGGGCTGAGAAAATCTTTTCAAGCACTTTTGGCTGGTGCATGCCCTCCAGTCCCAGCTTCTGTGTATGTCAGCAGGCAGTAGGCATTGCTCTTTAGCCTAGTCCATGTCTCCTACATGGGAAGATGCCTTGGCCTGACTCAGACATGTCCCCTGGTTTCTCCCCTCTAAACCATCTGTCTTAACACCCTGTTACCTGCAAGTACAGTGGCCTGGTTCATGGAAGAACCCAGAAGTCATTTCTCCTTTGTCGAACATGCACTCAGCTGTTCCTACTCCATTATGTCCCCAAACCCCTTTCACTGAGCAATCTGTAGCCTTTTCCCCCAATTTCCTTTGCCTAAGGGCCAGGGTGGCATGTCCCTGCCCAGCATTCCCCACCTCCCAAACATATCTTGAAAAAAAATGAATAGCCAGCTATGCTGGCACACTGGTATAGTTAATACAAATTCGATATTAACTAGGCCCAGGATGCCCACCAGCTATTAACTGCTTTTCTGCCAGTAGTGTAACACTTGCCTAGGTACAAGGCAACTTTGGCAGTTGCCTATTGCTGGGGTAGTATCTTTGCTTTTAAAGTTTTGACATATAAAGTTGATCTGATAGTGGAGTGCACATGTCAGAACTGGGCCACTTCGGTGACTTAGAATGAGTAGACAGCTTGCCCAGATAAAGTCATATAAAGTCATGGTGTGGGCTGGAGGGAAGAGTCAGTTGGGTTGAACTAGGCTTCAATGCCCAGTGATTGTACTGGAGCTGAATGTGATGTGGGACAGACAAGACCAGTGCACTACGCATGCTGGCAGGCATGGGAATCAGGGCATGGGGCTGGCCTAGTTGGGATATTTGGGGGTTGTTCTGACTGGGTTCCAACACCTGATCATGTATACAAGAGCTGAGTGTGTGGTGGGCCCGGTTGGGCTGGGCTGCAGCACCCACTGGTTTGCATGAGTCAGGGCTGGAGATAGATCTAACGAGGCAAAAAACAACTATCAATATGTGGCTAGGCTGATGTGGGTGACTGAAAGAGCTAGACCTCATACTGGCACTCAAGAGTCAGGTCTGGGATAACCTCAGATGAGATTTCTCTGAGGGTCTCCCCAGCTGGACTGCTGGACTCAGAGCTCCAACCATGGGGAGAGTGGCAGGACCTGTGAACTGGCATTGGAACTGAACCTCTTTGGTAGCTTAGACTGAGCAGTAGACAGCATTTCCAGATGAATGCAGGATTTGGCAGTCCACTGGAACCTGCAGAGGACATCTGGTACCATAGCAGAGGAAGGAGGGCAGAACAAGTTGGTCAACTACCCCAGCAAAGCCTGACAGTGAATTTCTGGGTGAATGGAGACCCTAGAGAGGACTACTGTCAACCAATGGACCTTGGAAGCATTTCCTTATCCTTCTATTGGCAAGACTAGCAGCATGTCAGAACTATCAAAATGACTTGAATGGAACCTTGGGAGCATGCTCCACATCGGTGACCCTGGGATGACATTGGGTGGCCATTCCCCATCTCCATGTACTGGGGCAGTTGGGAGGCTGGGTCAAGCTTCTCCCCTTGTCTTCCTCCCTTCCTCCACATACAGGAAGAAGAAAGAAGGTGTGAAAATAATGGTCTCACCCACTTTCCCCTAATCCTCAATCCTTCCCATCCTGATCAACAATGTAAACGTGAATTCATGGTTCAGAAGTACAGTTTGTATGGTTTGCACAGAACTGTCTCTTCTGGAACAGTACAGTTAAAAATTGCCCATGTCCCTCACTTCTGGCTTTGGCCATAGCCCAGCCCTGGCTGCAACGAGCTTAGTGAAGTAAACCACTAGACGAGTGTACTCTGCCCTCTGTTTCTAAAATGAATGACAATATGTCTTCTGTCCACTCCCATACCCTGATCATTTATCGTTGTTCTATGTCTTTGTTAGTGTCTAGTATAATTTTCTAGAGTTAAAATGTGTTTAAAAATTTTAAAATAGACATTCTTTCAACAGACATCCCAGTAACTGCAGTGAGTTTATTTCATGTGTGGCATACTAGAAGTTACCTGTTAGAGAAAAATCTTCAAATCAATAAAAAAGTGTAATGTTTAAAGCAACCAAAAAGTGCCATCAGATCTTGCCAAGACAGTGAGAACCAAATGATCTTCAAAGCAAGTTAATCTAGTCATCTGCTGAGATGTTGCTCATTTTATGGAGCACTACCTCGTAAGTGATATTTTAAGAATGTATGTAGTTCCTTGGGCAAGCACAGTGGTAGAATCAGCTAATGCAGCACTAACATCCCATAGGAGTGCTGATTCAAGTCCTAGCTGTTCTACTTCCCATCTAGCTTCCTGTGTATGACCTGGTAAGGCAAGAGAGGATGGCTCAAGTCCTTGTGACCCTGCATGGGAGACCTGGAGAAAGCTCCTGGCTTCAGATCTGCTCAGCTCCTGTTGCTGTGGCCATTCAGAGAGTAAACCAGCTGATTAAAGCTCTTTCTGTAAATCTGCCTTTCCAATAAAAATAAACTTTTAAAAAAATCACTAGCAGACAAACTGCCCTTGCATTTGAACATGCTTATTGTGTGAATGCTTTCTCTGAAGGAATTACATTGAAAATTATACAGTAAACTTCAATAAAAATGCTATGATTACTTTTGGATTTCATGGATTTCAATTATTTAAAAAATTCTGATCACAATGCATTTGGTATTAAACATCTGCTTTACTGAAAGGAAAACAAGCCTTATTTATTCAACACCATCTTTCAGACAAGCCATCAGGTTGTTAAAGGATAATCCAACTTGGGGAGCATGCTTGTAATCTATTGCTTTTTAAACCAATAACTCAATGAATGCTTCTCCCACACTCTTATCACTCACTATAGCTCTGGCCAGAATTTTTCCTCTGTTTCACTGTAAGTTAATACAGCCTGAGACCTATTTGACATATCCCTAGTTTGATTCCCTTTATGATGTATGGGTGACAGCAGCCTGTAGTGCAATGGGCATAATTAACATGATAGGTCTTGCAGGGCTTATGACCTTTGTGAATAATTAATGTCCAAATGATAAATCCAGATATTCTACCCTCCTGCATGAATTAGCTTCACTAGTTACAGTAATAGTGCCTCAACTCTGTGGCACACACTTTATTCTACTGCAACAAAAAATATGCACAAATCACTTATGTGATTTGAAATTAGTGAACAATTTCAGATGAGCCATGTCATTGCTACTGATTTTATATGTTGGCTTCATATTCAGAAACTTTGCTGAGTTTATTTCTTAATCCAATAGTTCTTTACTGGCTATTTTGGGTTTCCTATATGTGGGGAGATATTATTTGAAAACTGAAATTTTAATTTTACTTTTTGTTATTTTGAGGTATTTCATTATGCCTTGCCTGATTGTCCTGGGAAGGATTTCCAGTACTATGTAGACTAAAAGTGGCAAAAGTTGGCATCTTTATTTTGCTCTGAGAAAAACTTCAGCTTTTCCCATTTTGGTGCAATGTTAGCTTTTTTTAAAACAGTTTTAAAATTAAGTTGAGATACATTCCTTCAACATCTGATCTGTTCAGAATTTATATCATAATGGGAGGGCAAATTTTATTATATGGTTTTTCTGATTTATTGAGATCATCCTGTGATTTTAAGCTTTCACTGTATTTGAGGTGGCATGTTACACTTACAAAACAAATCAGCCTGTGTCGAACCATCTTTACATCCTGGGAAAAATCCAAGTTGATCATGGTAAATATGTTTAATGTGAGGTTGAATTGGGTCTGTGAGTGTTTTTAATTAGTTGGGAAATGAATATATCTTGAGGAAGTGAAATTTGCAGGAAATCAAGACTTGTATATTATTTATAGACATCAGAATCAGATAAACTCCTTTCATTATTCAAATAGAATAGAATATTGTGGAAAGAATCTTCTTCCTCTTAGGCCTTCCTCTTAACTTACACTACCTCCAGATGTTCAAGACCTCAGTGAAATAGAGGAAGTGTCTACATGTACTTTCTATATGAAAATAATTTAGAGGAAGCTCCACTGTTTCTTCTTAAACTAACATAGCAAATGATCCTCCAGTTTTGCTTCTTGCCATAATCTTTAAGCAATTACAGTGTCCTGATGTGTCCCAATCACTTGCAAAAACAGAAAGATCCAGAAGGAGTGGCAGAATGACAAGTATCAAGTTGCTGCTCTTACCAGCCCCTAAAGAAGATCTTCATGGTGAAAACACAAGGAGGATTCAAGAGGCTGTCTTGGGGGCTGGTGAACTGTCCCTATGCTCTATCAGAAACTCACTCTATGGGGCAACTTACCAATATAGCCTGGAACCTCTTTGCCTTTATACGAGAAACAAAGTGTTAGATCCATGCACACTGAAGACACTCCGTTCTCAGTGCAGTCAAAGTTTGTTCTATTTATTGCCTCAGGGTGGTCTAAGGAAGCCTCAACAATCACTACAGGTCTTGTCCTAAGGGAAAAAAAGGTTGGCAATATCAATTGCAGCATTATTTTCCTTTAAGGAGACAGTTGTAATTGTCAATTCCCATTGACCAAGTAATTTTATGAATCTGTTATTAAAAGCTTGATACTATGCATCCATGTCTAATTAAATTTCTGTGCATAGATCAAACGAAATTTCTTTACATGTCTAAAATATTGATGTTCTCTAATTTGTATAATTATGTCTGTGTAACGTGAAGAAAAAAATTAAATTTCAATAATGAATTATCACAATACCAAAACACCATTTAGGCCACTATCATTGCTGATTTTAAAATCTGCCTCCCATCATTTATAATTAAGCCCAGTTGTCACTAAGCAGTGAAACTGTTCAGCCTTACCTTAGCAACACAGCAGAATTAGAGCGAAAAGCACCAACTGCCACATCTGGAGGATAAGAAACCACAACACAGATTAATGATCATCATTAGTTAAAGAGAATTACTTTTCAGCTATAAATTCTTCACTACATATCACCTTTGTATCAAAATACTAGTTACAGATAATTAATTAGAAAGATAGTCTAACATGTTAGGAATCATTCTATATTTGCATGAATGTATTCATTTACACTATCACTCATTGAATTTTCTGATAAAGAAACTTTATGATAAAAATGCATACTATAAACTTACTAAATTAAAACTCATTTTTTGGACTAGAAACATTCATCAAGAAATGTCTTGTCAATGGAGAGAAGCAGCTTTTTATTATGACAAAAAAATAAGTAACTAGCAGTGCAAACACAAGGAATTAATTGGTCATTTCTGACTCATTTTCGAAATGAAAACAGCTTTAAAAATGAAGGAAAAGAAGGCCCACATTGTGGCAGTGGGTTAACTCATTGTTCTTGTCCCTAGCATCCTACATCTGAGTGTGGCATGTCCCAGCTGTTCTTCAATTCTCTCCAAATAGAGAACGGCCAAAATGCTTGGGCTGACACTGCCCACTTGGATGGGAGTTCCTGCTTCCTGGTTCCATTTCAGCTGGCCCAGCCCCGGTCATTAGAAAAGTGAACCAACACAGAGAGGATTTCTCTGACTCTGTCTCTCCCTCCCTCTCTCTTCTGCTTTTCAAACAAATGAACTTAAAAATTGAAAGAAAAAATCACGAGTAAATTAAAATCTGTCACACCAATTTTGAAGCCTTTCACACCATACTTCACAACAAACAGTATCCAAAATAAAGCTGATTTCAATTTGCAAAATATGTGAACTTCATACTCACCCACATATCCATTGTTATCTGCATCAATCTGACCTGATATAGATTGTCCAAACATACTTAATGATCTGCTGATTTGAAGTCCTTCAATTCTCTGAAAAACAGGGAAGCTGAGTGGGACAAAGTATTTGAACACCTTACATCCCAGAGAAGCAATGATTGAACTATGTAATGCACCTTCACATGCATGACTGGCTCATCAACCATCAGCATGCAGTTCAGCTCAACCTCTCTGAGAGAGAGAGCCTTATCCAGCTTTAAATGGAGAATTGAGATCTTTCCTGTGACTGAAAAATAAAATATGCCTTTACTTTGTGAACCAAGGAAGCAACATGTAGTACAGATTTTTCTAGCCATCCTTACTCCTTTCCAAATCTTTTTTCAGGCTCTGAAAAAAACCTTCTTCAACCAACATGAACAACAAATAATTTAGAAAACAACATGCCTAGATTCACTTAGCAAAGACTACTATTTAGGCTTCTGATTTTGAAAGCCAACTTATTCGGCCAGATTGGTTCCTGGCATTTAACAAGAACAACCATAGTCAGATAAATGTATCCAACTCCATGTTTTTAATTTCATGTCCAGAAACTGATTTACAAATACCAGGCTACTATCCATGCTAAAAATAATCAGTTTTTTTTACTAGATAAGCACATATCTTTAACGTCAAATATATAGAATTACTTGTACGTTCTTTCCTGACCAAAACTAATAATGTTTCCATAAAAACATTTTAAAAATCTTTTCCTCTCTGCATGTAGCCTTTTTTATATATACTGAAATGCTTGAATTTTTTTCAAAATATGAAAGTGAAGGCAGAGTTAGATCATGAAACTTTACTAAATTGCTATCATCTTACTGAAAGAGACACAGATTACTCCAAGTGTTTGATCTCCCTGTGCAATCTGTATGAAATATGGGGCTTCGGCCACAGGGCAAGACACAGTTAATCAAATCCAAATGGGTTTGTTTGGATTGTACTGGCTATTACCTCAGAACAGATTTGATGAAATACAGAAGGAAATATTACATAGGCTAAAGACAAGCTAGAGTGGAAGTGAAGTCCAACTAATTTATGAAAAAAAATGTTTTGAAGAGTTATTAACATTTACAGCAGTCTCACAGACTCTTCACATTTCCCAACTAAAAGTAAAATCTTTACAAAAAAGATGGTCAAGGAAAAAAGTCTGCACAAATACTGTGAGTTTCAAAACTTATTTGTAAGTATTACCAGTACTACATTTCAAAGTCGAACAGCATCTTACCTGTGAGAAGGTTGGTGAGATTCCATCTACTCGGCCATTGTAAATGTAGATTGTACCTCGCAATTCATCTTCTTGTGGGGCTCCAATAGCAACATCTATCCCCAAAATTGAATAGTGGGAAAGTAATAAAGTTTTGATACAAATGCTTTCTGGAAAACTAACCTTCAAGATCCTTAATTCATATGAAATAGCACAAAGCTCCATCTAATAGTAGAAACACACAGCACTCAGACCAAAATTTATACAGAATTGCAGAGCATTTTGCTCATGGAGCAAAGCAGAGTGAATGGGCATGAGAGACATCCTAAGACAACCGTCTAGGGAATTAGCCCACAGAGAGCTGGAGCCTGGCACCAGTTATGGCACTATACCTGGTTCATAATCCAAGTCTGTTCTCCCCTGGTAGTATGGGCTTACGACAAAACCTGCCCTTACATAAAAATTATAACTTACATAGAGTGCTTAGAGGACCGATTGGCATGTAAAAAATTATTGTAGCCTGTGAATATTATATTTATAAAAATCTTTGTGTTTCTAGGCTTTATTTTCAAAACATAATTCTGATGTCTGAAAATGATTAAGGACCTGTTAGGAATATCCACTCACACACCATTTCAGAAACTGAAGTTGTCCTTTAAAATAATAATTGTATCACTTTCATGACTTTGAGAGTTGCCTCAGATTAAGATATCAAATGGGAAAAACACTTGAACAAAGTTTGATGAAAAATAAATATTTTGTCTATGAATTTGGGTATAATCATATATACATTTATGTGGTTTTATTCATTTTAGTCAAACCTAAAGTGGTTTGTTTCCATGACACTTTAAAATATCTTCTATTAAAAAAAACCTTTCTAACAATCTAGTAATTTTTATGGTTGTTTCTATGGGAATAAAAACATCTACAATATTTGACAATGCTAAATACTATATGATTTTAAAATACAAATTATTTTGTTTTCATGTAAAAATAGTATAATGTCTGTACATATTTTGTTTGAATATGCTAAGATGGTTTACTTGAGTTATGCAAGCTATTTTAAACCTTTCTATATAAATATACCACTCACGTATTCATGATAAGTATTTAATCCATCTTTGAGGGATTCACAACATTAGTAACATAAAAAGGTGTACAGAGTCTAGTGAAGAGAAACAGCAAGTAGCAAGTAGAGTAACAGCATCATAGGAAAGGAGGCAGAGCTGGAAATCAGGGAAGGTTTCTCATGGACAGTAAATATAACGATCATAAAACATCACAAGGTCTCAGAGGACAGGGAAAATGCAAAACAGTGGTGCAAGGGGCAGGATGGCACATGGCATGAAAGGCGAATGAGGAGGAAGAAATGGACCCAGACTTATCCATAGGGATATAGGGAGAGTGACAGGAAGTAGAAATGTGAGTGGGAAAAGAGAAGTAAAAGGAAGGGGTGGAGAGAAAGGAGTGTCTTATAGTGAAGACTAGAGCAGCTGGCCAGGTCATTAATCAGGACTAGGTTTATGTTTCAACCACATGTCTAAATCCATGGGAAATGGGATTCTATACCTTGAATCCTGATAATACATTTTAAAGGTCTGTGCTATGAAGTATAAATACTAGACATTCCTAGAGTTTCAGATATTTGCCTAGTGACCCAAATTAAGTCACAATCTTTAAATGATACAGATTGGCTTTTCCAATTGAAATATAGCAGAGATTCCAAAGAATCAGATTCAATGCAGAGCACATGTGGATATATCACTGCTTGGTTATCTTACACGGAGATGAAAATTCTTGTCTCCCAGGATTACACTAAAATACATAATAGTGTGCTTAGTTCTTCCATTTAGCTACAACAATGAGAAAAACACATTTAAAATCTGTATAAATCACAAAGTCACTCCTCATGCCTATACAGTTCAGTTGAGACAACATCATGCAGAACAGCCACTGGTCTACTGACAATCATTGCTACTTTTCATTTGAATCTTCTATTTTTTTAAACATTTTATTATTATTATCATTTTATGATATGGTTCCATAGGTTCCTGGCATTTCCCTTATCCCAGCCTCAATTGCCGCCCCCCCACCTAGTTCCTCTATATGATTACTAACATATAGTTCTTCACAGTCATATGTCCATCATTGTGGGAATGGACAATGGCAGAGTCCAGCATCCTATTGTCAAGATATAGCAAACAGTTTCATTGTAAGTCAATATTTGTCTGGAAGTAGAAATGCATTCTGCATTGTATCCTCACAGCTGAATGTTAGTTTCCGTTTCACAGCTACTGTACATCCCCTCAAATGAAAAGTCATAATACAAAATCAACAATAGAAAGAAAAATAGAAATTTACATTGCCATGAAGTTAAATAACATGTTACTGGATATGACAGTCTCCATTACACAGCTACTATACATCCCCTTAAATAAAAAACCACAAAACAAAATCCACATCAGGAAGAAAAAAGAAATTAACACCACCAAGAAGTTAAAAAACATGCCACCAAATGACTAATATGTAGCTGAAGAAATGAAAATCAAGAACCTTCTTCAAGAAAATGCTGCTACTCTATGATCTATGAGTAACTGAATTTAATCAGAAGAAAGTATTTTGAATAGATGAAACTAACAGAAAATATCAAACCCATGCAATATAGTTTCCACTGATTTTTGTTGGTGAAATGTGTCTCTTCTAGACAAATAGATGAGTTTTGTTTTTTAATCCAGTCTACTAGTCTATGATGTTTGATTGAGCTTAAGCCATTTACATTCAGGATTAATATGTATGGATGGTACTTTGGTCCTGTCATTTTAGGAATGGGTTGTTCATTGGTTTAGTCTTCTGTTGTCATTTCACTGGGATGTTTTTCCCATTTGTTTGGTGCTTTCTCTTCCCTGTTAAGAGAACATCTTGAAGTACCATTTGTAGGACAGGTTTGGAAGAGGCAAATTCTTTAAACTTTTCCTTATTGTGGAAGAATTTTATTTCATTTTAAAAGACAAAAAAAAGCTTTGCTGGATATGTAATCTTAGGCCAAAAATTTTTTCTTTTAGAATCTGGAATATGTCACTCCATTCTCTTCTTGCCTATAGAGTTTCCTGTGAGAGATCCCCTGTGAGTTTAATAGGCATTCCTTTATATGTCAATTGATTTTATTCACGTGCTCATTTAAGGATGTTTTTCTTATTTTCGATTGAAGAGAGCTTGATTATCATGTGTCTTGGTGAAGATCTCTTTTGGTCAAGCCTGTTGGGAGTTCTGTGTCCCTCCTGGATGTTGTTTCCTAATTCTTTCTCTAGATTAGGGAAATTTTCCTTTATTATTTCATTAACTATATTTGTGAAACCAGTTTCTTTTTCTGCACCTTCTGGGACTCCCATAACTCTTATATTTGGCCTCTTAATAGTGTCTTTCAATTCTTGAATACTTTTTTTGGCCTGATCCAGCTCTGCTTCCAGCTTTTTGTTTGCTTCTCCCTGATGAAAGGAAATATCTTCCAATTCTGAGACTCACTTCTGACTCAGTGAACGGCAGAAGACAGGTCTGGGTAGCCCTCAGACCTGATGGCCAGCAGATCAAGAACTCTAGTAGTGGTATGTCAGGCACCATTTTGTACACTGTGGCAATAACTTTAGGACTGCAGGGAGCAACAGTGAACCGTGCTTGTGCTGAGCTCGTGAGAACTCACTGAGTTCCGTGGTTTGCACTGGTCCCACAGGAAATGATACCGACTGTGGCATCGTACAGGTCAAAATAGGTCCGTGTGGCACCCAGACCTAACGTTCAACAGGTTCCGGCAAGATCAGTGCCACCAGCAAGATCAGTGTCACCAACAACCTAACTATATAGGACACCTGGTGTCTTTCTAATCCTGAGACCTGCTCCAACCGAAAGTGGGAGAGAGGTTGCAGAGACAGCAGTGCAGCCTCAGCACTGTATCACAGGAGGTGGAGATTGGTGAGTCAGGATCTGGGACTACGGAGTTCTTGGTGGAAATCTAACATAAGTACCCAGACCTGGAACTCGCTGGAGGGAGTGTCACAATTGCCTGCAAGCAGAGTTGTGTACCAACGGCAATAAGTAAAATCGAACTGTAGACCTGTGGATGACAGAGCTTAGAAACCTGCCCCAAGAAGACTCTGCTAACCAGAAGTACAGTGACCAAGAGCAAAAGAAGAGACAAATGCACAATGAATATTACTGAAAACTCCCCCTGCAAAGGAGCAAAAACCTTTGCCAAACTCATAGTTAGCTGAGGAAGACATCGAGAAAGTGGGGGACACAGAATTCAGAAAACTCATTTTAAAGCTTCTGATCAACAATGAGAAGCACATACAAGAGTTCAAAGAATTTAAGGAAGCAATAAAGCAAATCAAGGCTGATATATCAGAAATTAAGAACACAGTAGAGCAAATTGAAAGTACAGTGGAGAGTCTCCAAAGTAGAATAAAGCAAGCAGAAGAAGAATCTCAGAATCTTCTATTTCATTCTTCTAGTGTAAATCGTAATAGGTATCAATCTATTCACAATACTTTGGACATCAGTCAACACATTATAACGCAGACACCATGCGAGGGGCTTTACATATATATTTACTCACACAGCTCTCACAACAAAAAAATTAAACGTTTTGATTTTCACTTTATAGGTGATGAAACTATTTATAATCAGCTCAAGATCAGAGGTAGCATGGAGTGCAACATGGAACCCAGTTAGTTTGGCTCCAGAGCTTGTGTTCTCCATCAGAGCTCTGTAAAAGCAGTGACAATAGAGGCTGTGCCTAAGGTTTTCCCTTATCACCTGTTCCCGCTCTGAGTCAAAGAAGTACTCAATTAATAATGTGACAATGTATCAATATTTATTTCAAGTGGACATAAGATAATCATACAGCCTACAAATAAATCACAGAATATTTGGTTGTTCCATAAAAGTACTTAAATGTGTGGTGTAGAACTAAGATGATAAACTAATAAGTAGTCTTGACAAATATATTTTACATATAGAATGCAAAATTTTATCTGTTGGCCATGCCACTTAAATGGGAGTCCCATACATACCATCTTAGCAACCCAACACACAACTTTCATTGTTTTGATGAGATTTTCACATTGAAGAGTCTAACATAAGCAAATAGCGGTTCTAGAATTCATATCCTACCAGAGAAGAACCAAAACAACAAATAAAATATCTGAGGCTTTGGGGATTTTCTTTTCCTTTTTTTTTCTTTTTTCTTTTCTTCTTTTTCTAGTTCTACTAATTTAAGAGGTAGAGTGCTACCTTATGAGATGAGGGCCTAAGAAAGAACACTGGGACTCAGCAAGGCAAGAACAGGGACTAGGTGATACTGGGAGAATTGCTATTTCAATACAGAGAAAATAGCAAAGCACACTGTCACAGAATCCAGAGATGAGCAAGCAAAACTATGTGAATTTTTTTTCCTCCACAATCTATTAGTTCTACTTCTTTGAGAGGCAGAGTTACAGAGTAAACAGAGAGGAATAGAGGCAGAAAGATCTTCTATTATAACTGGTTTACTTCTTAAGTGACAGAAATGGCAGAACAGGGTCAGGCTGAAACCAAGCACCCGTGACTCCATTCAAGTCTCCAAGATGGACAGTAGAGGCCCAAGCACTTGAGCCATCCTCTGTTGCCTTTCCAGACATATTAGTAGGAAGTAAATCAGAAGTGGAGCTGCTGGACTTGAATCAGAGCTCATAAGCAATGCCAGCATCTCAGGCTACAGCTTAAGCTGCTGCACCAGAAACTGGCCCCTGGAGTTTTTTGCTTAAATTTTGTTCACAATAGTTTTGCTTTACAGAAGAAATTCGTGGAACCTATATCCTGCCCCACCCTGTATACATACAAGCTGAAGTGGTGTGGGCCATCTGGGGAAAGGAGCCACTGTCAGGATTTGTGCTGCCCTAGAGGACAGGAGCACTTGCATTGTTCTTATACCTAAGAACCTACTATCAGGAAAGACTATAGCCTCATGAACTCAAGCAGACATGGCAGCACAACTGCAACACCAGCACCTTAATTTATGTAATGTTTGTACAGATGACTGGTAGTGATTCAGCACAGCAGGAGAATCATGTCCCCAGAACTCTAGGAGACAGACACAAGCCCAGCAGACTTGGGGCCCATGTTTTCATCACGCCCAGCAACATGGGACAATGCTTCCAGCTACTGAGACTCTGTGTTCATACTGGGACTGCTGCCACAGGCTACTGGTAGACACAGGCAAGCCTCCCAGCACATGCAGTAGTGCTCCTGCAGCCTTGGGTCTATTCCTACAGCTGTGGACACTGCCAAGACCCACAAAACCTCACGAGGACTGAGAACAAGTGTCCTAAGACTCCACTGCCACTCCCATCAGCTATAGCAGGAGGAGGAATGGGGAGGCTACACTGCAATGTCCCTGGAACTAAATCCAAAGTAACCTCACACACTGACACCCAAAGACTTACCTTTAGGGAAAAGAAGTTAGAGAAAACGGATTCATAATATGCACAACTATAAGCATAGGGACACAAGAAGTATTAAAAGTAAGGAAACACTGTACTTCCAAAGGAGCACAGTAACCCTTTAGCAGCAGACCCCATAGGAGCACAGTAACCCTTTAGCAGCAGACCCCATAGGAAAAAATATTGGTCAAATTCCTAACACTAAATTCTAAAGAACAGTAAGAGAATAAAGTTTAATGCAATAAGGAAAATACATAACAAATTAAGGAAAATATTTGAAAAAAAAACCCCTGAAACCTTAGAATCTAAAAGTTGGTAAGTCAAATAAATTAAATATTTAAAGCCTAAACAAAAGATTAATTAAGGTGGAAGAATGAATATATGAACTTGAAGACAAATCTCATGGAATATGCTAAACAAAATATGACAAAACAAAGTAAAAAATAATGGACAGTCCCCATAACTTTGGGACAAGAGAATATGAATAGTCAAATTTTTGAAACCTCCAAAGAGGGAATAAAAAGCTAACATCATATAATATCTATGAAGTGGAACAGCATTCTACGGTCTCATCAATTCTGAGAAAAATCTGGATTTCTGGGTAAAAAAAAAAAAATAGTAGTCCTATGTGACCACAATTAGACAAGATTTGCTCACCAAAACACATTGTAGTTAAAACTCTCAAAAGTATAATCCAGATTTCTAAAAATTCCATGATAAATGTGCCAAGTCATGAAAAAGGAACCTCCACTAGACTAACCACCTATTTCAACCGAAACCTCATTGACCAGGGTGAAACAAAATGATATGTTTTTTTGAAAGGCAAATTTCCAACTGAGAAGACTGTACCCAACGAAGGAGCAGTAAACACTTTAAAAGACAAAAAGGGAAATTACTACTATTAGACCAGTCTACAAAGGATACTTAAGATACTCTTAAATATCCAAAAACAAAACAAACTACGTCATGAAAACACATCAAAGTAGAAAACCCGCAGAACAGCAGCTACATAAAAGATAAATTAGAAAGGTTCAAACTTCATCAATACAGCCAATCACCAAATAAGAAAGAACAAGAGAGGAAGAATAAATGGTTCTGAAAAGAAACAGGAGAAAAATATTGTAATGACTGGACTAAACTTACACTAACCTTGAATATAAATAGCTGATTTCCCCAATGAAAAGATACAGGATGACTGAATGCATCTATAAAAACTTGATCTAACCATACTCTGCCTACCAGCTTTGAAACTACCAGAAACTACCAGTGAAGATTCACAAAGATCAATAGCAACAAGTTAAAATAAAATATTCAAGGCAAATGGAAACAAAAATCAAGCAGTAGCTAGATAGGGGAAAAAAAATGAAGTTCACTTCTAATAAGATACCAATTGTAAATATATATGCACTTAATGACAAACTTTATGCCAAATTTAATGCCAAAATTTATAGAACAACATTAATACCTCTAAATTAAGTGACTTACGATACAGTAATGATGAGGGACTTTAGTACACAACTTTTATCTGGACAGATTACCCAATTAAAAATCAACAAAGCATCAAACTATGCTATGGACTAACTGGGCTACAATGGGTCTGAGAGATGATTAAAGTGTATTTCACCTAACAGTTACAGTATGCACAATCTTTTCATCAATCCGAGGAACATTAGCATAGCCTATGCAGGATGCCACAAAACTAATCCCAAATTCAAAACGTGAATCATACCAGTTATCTTTTCTGATCACAATACAATAAAACTAGGATTACCATCAACAAAAAGTTTAGGAATTCTGAAACCATATGGAGACGAAACAACATGCTTCAGACTGAAATAATTCTGAAGAAATCAAAAGGGGAAATTTGAAAATGGAAACATGAAAAAGTATGAGGTACAGTAATTAATACTAAATTGGAAATTTAGGAAAACAAGCACATATCCAACAATAAAGAAAGATTTGAAATCAGTATGCTTAAGATACATTTCAGATCTAGAATATCAATAATAAACCCAAAGCAAATCCATATTTGTAGGGAAAAAAGCAAAGATCAATGTAGAAACAAATGACATGTGCACAAAGGAAGTAATACAAAAGATCACTTGAAGAGATTTTCTTTTGGAAAAAGAAAAGGTCAGTAAATATTTACAGCTATACTAATTGACAACAGAACACAGAGAGGAGAGACTGCAGCTATACGCTAACAAGTTGGAAAATATTTAAGAAATGGACAATTTTCTGGACAGATATGATTTACCAAAATTGGACCATGAAGACATGGAAAACCTAAGCAAACCAATCATATGTGATGAGACTGAATCAATAACGTCTCACAACAAAGAGAAGCCCAGGACCAGATGGTCTCATTGTTGAACTCCAAACTTTGAAACAAGATCAAATTTTCTCAAATTATGCCAAAAAGTTGAAAGGGAGGAATCCCTTCCAAACTCATTGTACAAGGACCACATAACTGATTTTATTACCAAAAAAGACAATATGATTTTACACATAAAAGAACTTAAATATTCAGCCAACATATTTTAGAACAAATAATGAAATCAGTAAAATATCAGAATAAATTCAACTTATAAAAATTAGTAGGATTTTTAGACAATAACCAACTTGCTGGGCAAGAATGCATAACAGAAATTCCATTCACAATAGCTACCAACTTTACCCAGATATAAATGGAACCAATTATGGGTAAACCTCCAAAACAAAAATTACAATATACTGATGAAAGACATTGAATGAACACAAATTAAAAGACCTCTTGTGTTCAAGTGACCATTAGAATATTGTCAGGAATATCTACATAATACACTTGCATATCATGTGCGGTATCTGAAAATGTCATTCATATTCCTCATGGAAACAGGGAAACAGTCCTCAAATTTATATGGAAGCACAAGGGTCACCATGTAGCCATGGCAATTTTTTACAAATAGAACAAAGCAGGAAGTATTACAATACCCGATTTTAACATATACTACAGGGGGTAAGCATGTTGGCACAGAGCATATAGCTGACACTGTCTTAACCCACCACGCTACAACAATAACCTTTCATTTTACATAACCTTTCATTTTCATTTCTGAAAAAATTCAGAAATTATACTATTTGTATACCAAATTACTCTATTTTAGACTTCTAAAAAATTTTGTTTGAGCAGCAGAGTGATGGCAGTGGGGTGTATCTTCCATCTGCTATTTCACAATGTCCCTCCCCACTACAAAGACTGCAAGAGCCAGTGCTGGCTCAGGCCATTATCAGGAGTGAGAAATTCCATTTTGGCATTCCACATGAATGGCCAAGTCCCAGGCACATTAAGCATCAGAAGCAGAGCAGCCAGGAGTCAAGCTGGCACTCTCATATGGGATGCTGACATAGGAACAGAGGCCTATCCAGCTGCACTACAACACTGACCCCTCTGCTGTCAGACATTAAGAGGCTCATTGCAAGCACCGATTCAGTAACTTACTTTTTCAATAACAATGTACTTTATATATTTAAAGTAGATTTGAATATTTCTGTATAAAAGATGAAACAAGTAAGAAAGCACTCTGGCACTTCAGCTGTATTTAAATTATTTGAAAGGCACAGCAAAAGACTAAGAAAGATGGAGACAGAGGATTTTCATCCACTGGTTCAGTTCTCCAAATATCCACATCAGCCATAGCTGTGCCAGGTTGAAGCCAGAAGGGCCTCGGATTACATATCCGAGGCCCTTCCCTGGGTGGTGGGGACTCAAGTACTTGAGTAATCATATGATGCTTCCCAGTGTGTGTATTAGCAGGAAGCTGGATTAGAAGCAAAGACAGGACTGTGTCCATTTCTTTCAGATAATGGGATGCAGGTGTCCCAAGTGTGGCTTCACCCATACATTACACTGCCCACTTTCACCCATCATTTATTTTTACTAACCAAGTAAATTTTAGCCTAATACTAGTGTGTGCTAGTTGCCAATATCCATATGATGACAGCATTCTGAATCTTCAAAGTACCTAATTAGCCAAAATTCTAGGAGGATTTATACTCTACTCTCAAACTCGTTCATCCTTTCATACTGCATTTTAACAATTCTGTCCTCACTCATCACTAAAAATTTTAAGTACTGGCAAATCTTAAGAGTGAATGCTGGTAGAGACAAATACGTCAACAGCAGGAATTATAATCCAAGGTAATAAATATTGTTTGGACAATATCATGTACTTGATTCTTAAATTATTTTTTCTGAGTTGGTGAATAGTTGCTGTCTCAGCTCTCCCAGTTGCTCATCACCATTGCTTAGTGCTCTTTCTCAAGGAAACCCTGAAATTCTCCAGACTTGTAACAACTGAACAGGGAATGTTTGGTATAGCTGGGAGACTTGAATAAATTCAGCTCCAGGTCGATATCCAGCTTCTCTAAGTTTGGTCAGTCTCTCTATCATGCTTATATCCCAGCCTAAAATATTCAGGGCACACACATCCCATCTCTGACATTTTATTGTTTCTAAAATCAGATCCTTCCTGAAATATAGAAATGGTTGGGCGTGTGTCACAGTAGTGTTTTTTTTTTTTTCTAGAAGCACATTCAAAAGATATAATGTACAATCTGTGATGAGAGCATCAACAAAATCAAGTATTTTCAACATCATCCTCTAATAACAAAACTAATGATCAATAGCAAAAGTCAAGTGCAAAACTATAAAAAGAAAAAAAAATTGCCCTTTTGGTTCTATTTTCTATACACAAACATAAAACTTCCACCATATTTTCTTCCATGAGCCACTTTAAAAGCATTAACTCAAGTACTGAATTATGTCATTTTAGTTACCTTCAAAGCCATCATTGTCAATGTCACCAAGATTAACTATGGACTCTCCAAATCTTGCAGCATATTTGTCACTTCCAATGAGCTCTGTTGCCATTTCATTCATTACTGCTCCCTAGATAGAAAGGGAGAGGAAAGGTGTCATTATAACACACCCAGACAACTTTACACATAGTTTGCTACTGTAATTGGATATAGATTTTCTTCTATTGAGTCAAACAAGCTGGACAAACCACAGACTGAGCATTAGCACACACATCCCAGTTTAATTCAATAAATATTTATTGAATATGTCAACACATGTATGATTAGAGCTTGGAGGACATAAAAATGATCCAACTCATGATCCTTAGCCTTGAAAATTCGATAAATCATTTTGATAATTCAATTTAGCAAATATTTATCAAGCTCTTAAAGACAAGGCAATGGGCAGAGTCAACAGGGAGAGGGGACAACGTAGTGTGTATAAAACACACTTTGCTTAACAAGTCCACTGTAATGGGGCAGGGCTTAGTGCAAACAAGTCTTAATAGGATGGGGGTACTTCAAAAAGTTTATGAAAATGAGGTCAAAAGATTTTTTTCATATAAAAAATCTATAAAATGCATGCATTTAAGGGGTCTTCAAAAATTCCTAGAAAATAGGTATCATGACAAAATTGCGTAGATTTCAAGATCTTTAATACCAAAATAAGCCTATATCTTCATTTCAATTTCCATGAACTTACAAGAAGAGATTTATTTGAAACGGAAAATGACAAGGAAAGGGCAGAAAGGAGGGAAAAGGAGGGAATGAAGCAACAACGGGAGAGAAGAGACAGAAAAAAAGAGAGGAAGGAGGGAAAGAAGGAAAGAAAGGAATAGGTAGATGGGTGTTTTCTATCCACTGGCTCACTCTACCAAATGGATCACACAACCTGGCCTGGCCAGACTAAAGCCAGAAGTCTGGAATTTCATCCAGGTCTCCCTTGTGGGTGGCAGGAACTCAAGTACTTGAATGGTCAACTGTTGCCTTCCTAGGTGTATTAACAGAAAATTGGATCAGAAGTGCAGTAGCTAGCACTCAAACCAAGTCAAACCCTTCGGACAAGAAACTAGATAGGATTACTGCTCATTGTAAACGAGTTCCTCTCTCCACCCTTTCATTCCTTTGTCCCCCTCCCTGAGATGGTACACAAAAGACACCACCATTGTCTCGGAGACCCTTCCTGTCAAAATGGCAGATGATCTCTCTCTCTTAATTAAATCTCACTTCGCCCACTGGGGGGAGGTGGGGAGGTGGGAACCAAGTACTTTGAAATGATGTGTGGGTCATCCCAAGGAGTGGCTGAATTCCTTGTGCTACAACTGTGCAACAACTTTTGGAATATAAAACACTGCAATCTCAAGAAACAGTGAAAGAATATTTGTGACAATCCAAAGAAATCTCTTAAGACAGCTAGCACACAACATAATTACACAGGCTAGATATGCTTTGACATGTAGCAAAAACCATCAGTAAAATGCAAATTTTAAAGAATGTGGTATAGTAAATTATTTTTATTTAAATTTCAGTCGTCAGATGTACTATTTTGATTTCTAATGTCAATTTTCTTTTAATTTAATGAACAATAGAAAGCCATTGAAAGTTCTGAGTTGGGGAGTGGCATGACTGAAGCTGGTCTTTGGAAAATCATTTTAACAGAATGGCATGTGTTTTGATAAACTGATTCTTTTGAAGTTGGAAGAAGAGTTACAATAAAATATGAAACAACGCTGCGATATTCAGCTGTTGCTACTATTCCTCTTCATACACTAAGTACATCAGTCTCTTGGACTGAGGAAAAAATGTATGTACTTCTCACAGACCTTTTCCCCTTCTCAAATGTCCTAAGGTAAATTAAACCCAGTGTTTCCAGTGCATTGACAAAATATGAGGAAAGAACAAGAGTGTAGTAGCATAGTGGGTAGAGCTCCACCATTGCCCTCAACCATAGCTCTGCTTCACAATCTTGTCTGAATTCTAGTCATACAACTAATTAATCAGTTCATTAACTAATTAATTCATACAAGTAATATATCCATTTTGGAATTTGTTATGCCAGGTTTGCATTCTCATCAAAAATATATTCTACATAAATCATGTAGTTTCTCAATACATCTTGTTTTTATTTTCAAAACAAGAAATTGAAAACATTTCACTCTTTATTTTCTACTCCTAGCAACAGCTTTTAGCATCTTAAATAAGGACCATAACTACAGAACTATTAAAATATCCACACTTTGAAGTTGGGTTTATTATCAAATATAACTAAAAGAAATTTCAACTGAGAGATTGAATACATACAAGCTATTAATGGATAACCTCTGTAATGTTTTATTTTATGCTTATGTATTATCAAAATAGGACAGCTGCCCATTCATCATATCCCATTTGTAATGCATTTGTAAAGGATTTTTATACAATTGTCAGCAAAATTAAATGCAAGAATATATGAACTTAAAACTTAGGAGTAAGAACCATTTCTGTGCTAATCACATTCCACAAATGGCTTCCAATGTGCAGGTGAGTAAACCTACCGAGCCCGAGTTGATGTACACGAAGACTCTTCCTTCCTCCCTGATGATACTCTGCATGGGAGCTCCCACGAGTAAGTCTGAGAAGCCATCCGCGTTGAGGTCCACCGCACAGACAGAAGCTCCAAAGTATGAGCCGAGCTATCCCCAAACAAACGAGATCCAGTCATTGACAGCAAGGCATGGTCGCTTCCAGAAGCCCTCGCGGTACCAAGGGTAGAGACATATTACCTTTTTACCTTTCATTTCATGTAAGATACTCAGTTCTTTGGCATCAATGCTGAATATGTATGCCTGTCATTGGAGGGAAAAAAATTAGACAAAGTTATATTGCTATAGAATTAAAAAAAAACTTCAGTTTGATCAAAACATTAGTTTTCAGAGCTTATGATTGCTCAAATAAAAATAACTCTTAAAGAGCAATACAGACGATTTTGGGTCTGCTTTCCTTTAATATGTTTTACTTACAAACCTTTTTTGTTTCAGGAATTTTTATTTTCCTGATTCCATGCAGCAGACACAGAAAATGTTGTATCTGTCACTGTTCAAATGCAAGAGTAAAGAAAGAAAGAAAAAAAGAAAAAGAAAAAAAAAAACCTAACCAATGTCCATGGAATAATTTGTGAAAGCCATAAGCAAATGTAACTTTGAGTTTTATCACAAAATGTGCAGCTACCTCAATTATCTTTGAATAAAAGGCAACCAATAAGTGTATTCCCTGAAAACATATGTATAGTTCTATTTTATAAACAATTTACTTAAAGCTTTATCTGTCTTTAGTCATTTTCTTTAAAAAATTTTTTTACTAAAGTAATGAAACTATAGATCTTCTACAAATTCCATTAAATACAGTACATTAGTGTTCATCTTGCATTCTTTGGAATGTTTTTACTTCCTCTTTATCATTCTATTTTCTCATACAATCCATTTGGAATTTGGGAGAGAAATAAATATACAAATGGAGTTCTTACTTTTCCAATCTGTTCATGTTGAGGAGCTCCTCCAACTACTTCAGTGGTATGCTGGCTCCGAAAGTGTCCTGCTCCAACTGAGTACCCTTCAAGAAAAGTGTAGGTGTTTCACCTTTGATATTACATAAAATACATCAGGATTTTATTCAGAATTCAGAGACTGATTTCAAAATGACCCAAGTAAGTACTTTAAATACTTAGCTTGGCAATACTTAAAATGGACTACTTAGTGTAAGTCTGAAGCAGTTATGCTGTATGTATTATGAAGCTGTAGTTATGTGGTTGGTATTTGAAGTTCTAGAAATGGAAAGAAAAGGACTCTTATATTCATTAGTTCCTGGAAAGCAGCAGTAATCAGCATCTAGGATTATAACAAAAACAGGGACTTCAAAATGTCCACAGGAAAGAGGAACTGGGCCAGATGGTGAAGAAGCCACTTGAGATGCCCACAACCCATATCGGAATGTCCATAGCCAGGCTGGTGTTTCAGCTTGGTTTCAGTTCCAGCCCCCTGCTAATGTGCACCTTCAGAGGCAAAAAATGATGGGTCCAAATCGAAGTCCTGCCTCCAGGCTTCAGTCTAATCCACACCCTGGTTTTGTGGACATTTGAGGAGTAAACTGATGGCTAAGAACTGTTTATGTTTTCATCCTTAAGATAAATAAAAATAAATTTACAATAGAGTGATTTCTAAACATCAACTTTCTTCCTATCCTCCCATAATAATTTGATTACAAAAGTGATGTGTTTTTATATTGCATCAAAGGCACAATATCGCATATTTCCTACGATACTTTAAGGTATCTTTCCATGATAAACAAAACTGGCAATCCCTTCTATTTGACGATGAGTTACTTCTGCTTGAATGAGAATACTGCTTGTTTAATTACTTCTAACAAGATACATCTGAAGCAACACACAACTGAAAAATTTTCTGAGAAACTATAAAGTGTTTCTTATAATGGGAAATAATGCCATTTTAAAATTTCTGTATAAGTACAGATGACAATGTATCCTGCTGCTGATTACTGAAACAATAAGGAAGAGGACTGTGATGAAACAAAACCGTTTAGCTCTGGGAACTATTATAATTACGTAAAAGACAAAGGTCAATGAGGCATGTTCTGCCTCCTAGGCTTCTCCATGTTATCTCTGAGCTGGAATGCTGTGAGAAGCTCCATGGCTGGTCAGTTGTTTCTTTTAGAAACTGTACTTATGTACACAGCTTTCAATGCATTAACTTGTAGAATACTTTGACTAAACCTCCTGGGGATACAGTAAACACTGAGTAGGGGGTACCTATCTTGTATTAAGTTGAATGCATATGATATAAACAAGTGTTTGCTAAAGTGAAGTACAAAGAGTAAAACTAAACCAGGAATACTAGTCTAATAATATACTCAATCTTGCAATCCTTTGTGAGTATAAGACAAAGTTAACATTTCATACATTTTATCCTTAAGAGACAGTTCTGAATTGGGTCTTTAACTGCTACTAGCCATTTAGGTCTTTTGAACATTTCCCAGTGTCTATAAACAGAGATTATCAGTTTTATAGTACCTAAATAACTTCCAAACTTTACTTGATTGTATCTGTCTAAAAAAGCTTTGTATTTATTTGTAGTTATATTGTAGACAAAAAGAGAACCAGTCCAGTAGAATGATCCTGGGGCTCCCATCACAATTAAATCCTGTAAGAAAACAAAAACAATGTATCATTCATTTAAAAGTTAATCTAACCACTCAAATACTTCTGCAGATACACAACATTAAATAAAGTAACTGGTCCAGAGAAAACATTGTTATACTCTATGAAATATAAGCATTTTGTTTACTTAAATATCTATCAGAAAAAAAGCCAACAAATTGGTGAGTTTCTTTTAAAAATATATATAATCTCAGAGAAGAAACTCCAAAAATTTCACATAGCAGTGCTTTTTTAAAAAAATGAAGGCAGAATCATTGCCACTATAGTAAGCTCTCAAGAGATAGGCAGTGTGGCTTCTACTAAAGAAGTTATACGTGGGGTAATGTATTAGCACTCATTACGGAGATAATTATGTGCTACCAAAGAATAAAAAGGAGACAGATTTTATTTCAATTTGCAAAATCCTTTGAATAGGGACAGAACAATATTAGCTTAGGTTAAAAAAAGTAGGGTAGTAGGGGGAAATAGAATTTGGAATATGTTATAAAGAGGAATTTAGGAAACAAAGAAGGCTGGAATATGCAGGAAATTGCCTAGTTTAGATGGAAAACCTTTCTCTCTCAAACCTACTCAATGTATTCCTATGTATCTTAGTCCTAAATCTTAAAAGATCAAGTGAAATAAAAAGTATTAACTTTTTTATATAATAGTTATTATTTATATGAACTGTTAGCCTGAAACTTGACAAAGCATGATCTACATGAAGTTGGAAAGCATACAAGACTTCATAACAGGATGTAAATAGGAACTGGAAGAAGTGGAGGCTGGGTACAACTGTGGCATTCACAGTACTTCCTGGACAGGCAGACAGAACAAATGAATTCAAGAAATATTCTGTTATTTGGGAGGATATCAAGTTTCGGGCCCAGTGCTGTAGCGTAGCTGCTAAAGTCCTTGCCTTGCCCCCATGGGGATCCCATATGGGCACTTGTTCTAAGCCCAACAGCCCTGCTTCCCATACAGCTCCCTGCTTGTGGTCTGGGAAAGTAGTCGAGGACGGCCTAAAGCCTTGGGATCCTGCACCCATGCGGGAGACCCTGAAGAGGCTCCTGGCATTGAATTGGCTCAGCTCTGGGCATCACAGCCACTTGGGGAGTGAATCAACAGACTGAAGATCTTCCTCTCTTTCTCTCCTCTTCTCTGTATGTCTGACTTTCCAATTAAAAAATAAAATATATTTTTAAAAGAGGACATTAACTTCATAAATCTGCCAATTATTGCTACTTTGATAAAAATGTAAGCTTATATGCATCCTTATTCCCTGAACTAATAGTTAAAATTAATACTCAGATATTTTGCATACCTAAGTTAACAAACTAAACAACTGTACTATTTTGATTTCTATTAAATTATTGGCAGAAATAATACTCTTTAGGAAATATTTTAGCTCATTTTGTGTGCAATAGTTACGTAGACATCAGTATTCTCTCAAAATGCATCTAGAATATTAAGCAGTCATAATACAAAGTTAGGAAATAACAAATGTTATACAATTTTTACTTCAAAGCTCGACATCAGACTTCTAAATAGTTATAAGTACTAAGGTTTTAGACTAATGTGGTAGTATACAGGCTAATATTCAACCTGTAGCACCAGCATCCCATTTGAGCACTGGTTGTAGTCCCAGCACCCCACTTCCAATCAAGTTCCCCAACAATTACCTGGGAAGGCAGCAGGGGATGGCCAAGGGCCTTGGGTCCCTGTACCCGCATGACAGTCCTGGAAGAAGTTCCTGACTCCCAGCCTTACTGAAGAGCTCTCTCTGCTTCTCTAATTGCAGCTCTAACTTTCAATGAAAATAAGCCTCCTAAAAAATTGTTATGTATAAATATATACAGCAACTGTTCATTAAACTTAATTACCTGTGTGTAAAAACTAGATATCCCAGCTTGACATGATGCAAAGTTTTCTCCAAATTTTCTTACATAATCTAAAATGAAATATAAAAATGATGAGTGCAATATACTACATGCATGAAAATTAATACATTCATCTTCTCACAGGGACCTTTTCTATTATATAGAAAGCACCTAAAGTCTGCTCCTGGCAACTTTCCAGATAAAGAGATGCTGTGAACTCTAGTTCTCATGCTGTTCCCTACTGTTCATAGGCTGTTCATTCTAGATTTACTCAGCTCACAAAACTGCACCGTTGTTCCCACTGGCCAACATTTCCTCAACACTGGGCCTCTCTCCATTCATGACCACCGCCTTCCAACTGTTTCTATATGTTTAACTATCAGATTCTGTTATGAACATACTTCAAAAGTTTCTTAAAAATGAAATTAAAGTAAACTTATTTTGGTGAAATTATTTTAAAAACCATGCAGCTTAATGCACATTTTTGCATGAACTTATTGAAGATCCTCGTGTGTGTAAATCAACTCTTTTTTACCCAAAATACCCTTTATTTCCATTTTCTATGGACATTTTGGAGATCCTCATATAAATGAGATCACCTATTATTTTTTTCTTTCTGAACCTGGCATACTCCCTTAACATAATGTTCTCCAGGCTAATCTGTTGTCACAAATAAAAGGATTTAATTTTAGAAAGGTGAATAAAAAGGAATACATTAAAAATTTAATTTTAGAAAGGTGAATAGGTATGTATGTGTGCAAATGTCTATATACATACATCCCTCATAATTCCTTAGCCATTCACTTGTGGACAAACACTGAGGTCTTTCCCTCATTCTACAAATGATACCATAATGAACACTGAAGTACAAGGTACTGATTTTAATGCCTAGAAGAGACATTGCCAAATCATATGTTTGTTCTATTTTCAATTTTATGTGTGATGACCTCACCAATTCACAGTCCTACCAGTATCCACATCCTCACCAACATCTGTTATCTCTTGCCTTTAAAAGTTTGTTTTCATCCACTTGAAAAACAACAGGGGAGAAATTGACCTTCTATTTGTTAGTTCATTTTCCAAATGTGTAATAGCCAGGGCAGCATTAGGCCTAAGACCAGAGCTGGGAAGTCAACCTGGAACTCCCCTATGAGTGGCAAAGGCTCAAACTGTTGCCACCCAGAACACAAGTTAGCAGGAAGTTGAAATTGGAAGCAGAGCCAGGTCTTGAACACAGGCACTCCAATGGGAATGCTGATATCCAACTGTTCTTCAGAAGTAATATGTTGATTTCTTTTTAATGAGTGATCTTCCATCTACCAGTTGATCCCTAAAATGGCTACACTGGGCCAGCACAAAGCTAAAAGCTACACCTCAGAATTCTATGGGTGTAGCAGAAGTCGATTCAGTTGGACAATCTTCCACTGCTTTCCCATGCACATCAGTGTGATGTTGTATCCAGAGCCAAGCAGTCAGGACTGGAAACAGCACTCCAGTACGGGATGTCAGCATTGTGAGCCTCGCCTATGCTGGTCACGCTTACCTACTTAAATCAAGTTATATATATGTTTGTGCTTTGCTATCAAATTGCTGGATTGCTTTTATGTTTTGACTATTAACATTCTTATAGATACAAAGCCACCAAGCTTCTTAACAGCAAAGGAAACCAGATTAGGCTGAAGGCACAAACTTTGTGGTTTGATGCGATTCTGCTCATTTAGTTTTGTCTTTGTTGTCTGAACTTTTGGTATAATTACTGAAAAGGAACCCAAAAACAAATTGCTCAGGTCAATACTAAGGAGCTTCTCCCCTGTATTTTCTCCCAGGAATTGTCTAGATTTACGCCCTACATTTAAGCCTGTTCTAATTGAACTGACTTTCATGTATGATGTAAGGTAATGACTTCACTAGTTTTCATGTATATATCTGGTTTCTCCAATGACACTTATTGATGAGAGTGTCTTTTTCTCTATTTCCCAGCTGAAAATCAGACTCACAATCCACAGACTGAAGAGCCACATGGAGCTGAGAGGCTCATCCACACAGCATCCACTCAAGGGGGTGCTCCAGGACAAAGCCCAGCTTCTTCTGGAGAACCTTGATGAAAATAACGTGAACCTCATCTACCTTTCAATTTTCCAACCATGAAACTTAAACAAGTGTTACATCAAGTTCCAGGGAAGAAAGATTCCAATATTATTAGACTCAATGATCTAATTCAGGGGCCCACATTGTGGCACAATGGGTTAGGCTACCACCTGCACAGCCAGGATCCCATACAGGACTTGGTTTAACCGGAAGCTGCTTCACTTTTGGTCGAACTCCCCATTCATGTGCCTGTCAATGTGGCGTAAGATGGCCCAACAACTGCTTTGGCCGCTTTCTGTCACCCATGTGGGAGACACAGATGAAGCTCCTGGCTCCAAGCCTCAGCCTGACCCACATCTGGCCTTTGCATCTGCTTAAGAAGTAAATGAGGAAAAACAAGAAGTAAACCATCAGATGGAAAATTTCTCTTTCTCTAATTCTGCCTTTCAAATAAGTCTTTCAAGTTAAAACAATAACAAATGAATTGAAATATTTGGCCAAAGTCTTACCAACTAACAAAATTTTTCTTTGGATGATAGTCTCTTTATGAGATTAGAAAAAGTGGAAATTCTAATTCAAAAATATTTCTTAGTTTCCTAAAAGCACATATTTTTAGGATTTAATTGTTTATCTTACCATTTTAATTATTTTGTGAATATTCACCTTTAACTTCAGTTGCTTATTTCCTAGCTCTATGCATGCTGGTGTAACTTTTGCATGAATTTCCATGAAAGACATTTCAGAACATCAATGTCTTGTGATTTCAAAGAATACATAGGAGTTGGAATATATACGTGTATACATATGTATATAAATGGGAAGGATTTACACACACACACGTACATATATATATATAAAGGCAATGGGAAGGCTTTACTTAAACTCATAGTTTGAACCCTCAGGCTTCTCTTGGAATCAAAAGGTAATAAAATCCAAGCTAGTCTTTTTATTACTATTCAGACTTTTTGGTGAGACTTCATGATTTTAAATGTCCATATTTTCTAGGCATTGCATTTAGATATACACTCAAAAGTGAATTAAAGCAATCTAAGGTAATTACCAGATTCTAGCACTACTGAGACTAAACTACATAGAATTTGTATTTCTGAAAGCAAAAAGGGCAGTTGCGAAACATAATGCTACTGCAGTGTGATTAACAAAGGAAGGAATATTTCAAGTAATTAAAAAGGAACATAGTTTCTTTGAATATCTGCCCCTATGACTGAACATACAAACCTGAGCAACTATAAAGATATTCACTTACTGATCATAATCTGGTTAATACTGAAGACAGGCCTTACCTTGATAGCACGGAGCTATTCTTTTACTCAGTTCTGTTCGTAAATCAGAGGGCATTCCATAGCAAACACCAATGGGGAGTTTATTCTCATTCTTTATGAAAAATATATTTTTCCATCGATGCCCACATGTCTGAACAAAAGAAGATCAAGTGATATAAAGGCTGCAGGCAGGATACACAATTTCTTGACAGATCCATGACCCAATTCCAATACTTACCACAATGGATCCATTTTCTCCTGGCTGTCGGGAAAGTGTGACCCCCAGCCACTGATTATCTCTCTCCTCCAGGCAAGTCTTTCCACAAGGCTCTCCAACAGGACTCCCTGCAGCAGTTAGAAATAATTCTATCATCAGTTATCTTGACAGCAAAGTTACCCTACAAGAGCAGAGGAAATAAACGTGTGCATTCATCTACAGTGTTTCTCCTTCAACCACGCTTCCTTCGTCTACACTCATTTGAGAGGAAATTGAATGCTCTGTGCCAATATCATTTTCCTGTTAGACAAAGTGATACTGTATGTAGAGATGAGAGTGAGGAAAGCCCAGGTAAAGCCGACAAGGGTGGTGCAAATTACTTTCCAACCAGTGTCCAATGCTTGGAAAAGAATTTGTTTTGTTTTTATTCAGCTAGCAATGTAAACAAGGTGACCAGAGCACTTCTTAAAAGCTTTTTGGTACTGACACATTAAGAACAGAAATAGTACAATAAGGTCCTCAGCAGTTAAGCCTTAGTTTATTGGAGCTGGAAGGCAATGGCTGAATGGCAATTAGCATCTAGTAATGCCTACCATTTAAAACAGACTGCTGTGCATTTTATATCCAGTGAATGTGGTTTGTGTTTTGAAAAAAAGATAAAAAAGACTTGGAAAATCAGATTGATTCAGCAGTAAATAATAAACTTTGATAGGCACTTTGGCAAATGCATGAATAGCCAGACCATTAAATAAAAGAAATGTAATGTAGTGCTTCTACACGGTACAAGAGATTTTCATAGTGAGTTTTTCTCATATTACATGACTTCCTTGTGTTAAGGCTATAATCTTTAAGATTGATTTAAAAAGCAGCATTAGAGAGATTTCTGTGGTGAGGGAATCTAGAGGGAGACAGACGCACATCTTCCATCTGATGGTTCACTCCCCAGATAGCTGTCTCCATCAGGCTGAGCCTGGCCTAAGTCTGAATCAAGGAGCTTCTTCCAGGTCTCTCTCCCATGTGGCTGCAGAGGCCAAGCACTTGGGCCATCAGCTGCTGCTTTCTCAGGCACATTAGCAGGAGGCTGGATCAGAAATGGAGAAGCCGAGACTCAAACTAGGATGCATGTGGGACACCAACATCGCAGACCATAACCTAGCGTGCTATACCACAATGCTGCTCCATACAGCTGCAACCTGAGCACTGTTCACTAGGCGTCATGTATTCATTCATACCTTTGTGGTAACTGTTCTCTAGTCACTTTGTCCCCTCATGTAACCTAGACCCTTCATACACCCACCTGGAAAAACTCAGAATACAGATACAGAGAAGGTATTTTCAAGTGAAGCCATTTGTACTATAATTCTTAGGCCAAAAAGATTTTAAGAAGTATAGGAGGATATTTACATATACTCCCTTTTTTTCTGTTCTCCTAAAATAGCTGAACAGAAAAACAAAAATTCCAAACCCCTCCTCTCAAGTTCTGATTCAGTAGTTTCTGAGTGCCCCATGTGGTTCTTATGGTCAAAAACACTATTACAACGGAATGTAGAAAATATTAGGTCAGCTTCCTTGTAGAATAGACACTACTCCTATGAACTGGAAATGGCTTCCTGAAGGGCTAGGCTAAAGGCCAGGAGACCAAAGATAGGTGTGGAATAAAACTTATGAAGTTGATCTGCAAATTCTGCCAGTCAAAGAGGAGTTTAGGTGTGGGTGTTTGGCAGAGGGATTACGAAGTGAGTTAACACACCAGCATCTACTTGGGTTCCAGCTCCTTCTGCTTTCAGCTTCCTGCTAATGTGCAGTTTAGTAAGGAGCAGGTGACAGCTCAAGTAATTAGGTTCCTGTCCCCCGTAAAGGAAACTTAGATTGTATTCCTGGTTCCTGGCTCCCAAGTCTGGCCCTATTATATCTGACTAGTGAACCAACATGTAAATTTTCTCTCTGCTGCTTTCTTAAAATTAAAAAAATAAAACGAGGGTCTTGACAGAGGAAGGAAGGGCTAGTGGGGGGCAGGTCAGGAGTAGAAATCATAGTGGGTGTGTAAAATGAACAGGATCTAATGCAGGGAGGTGCTAAAGTGGCCACATGATGCCAAAACAGCATGACTAACACAATTTTAATTATGATGTAATTTTAACTTTTCACTGAGTTCACCTTTTAAAAAAGAGATTCACTTAACCCGAGGTTTGAGTTCCTATTATTTACTGCAATCAGTATGTTGACTTTTTTTCTCCAAAAATATCAAAGTCTAAAATTACAGTCAACACTTCTTTAACTAAGACAACTGAGTAGGAATAAATAGGTAAGAATGGAAGTCACAAATTAAAAAAATCTGTGTTAAAATGTGATGCCACTTAATGGACACCTCCAGTGGGATTGCAAACAATATTAATAAATTTACTACTGCAGCATTAACCACCGAAAAGTTTACAAATAACAAATACACAATACCTTACAACCACAAAATACTATGGAAATTTCTTGATGAAGATATCCAACAAGTTCTTGGGTGCAAAATAGTGTTCTGTCACTGTCTGATAGCTGAACTGTGTAAGCTTTTTAACAAGGTCAGAAAAACTGCCAACATGAAGCTGTTTTCTGCTTAATATTCCATGTTGCATTCAGTTCCGGCAGTTGACAACACCACACCACAACACCACAACACCATCGCTGCTTGGTTTTACCTTCAGGCCATACTCTGCACAAATTTTCCCAGTGTGCTAAACCACGCTTCCCTCAGCCTCTGGAGAGGACACACTACTACTGTCAGCTATTTCAGGATGAGCCCCATGTGGTCTGGCTGGAGCCCTGGGATTTTACTTCTAGGATGGCTCACACTCCTCTTTGCTTTCTAAGCTGAAAATGACTCTGAACACAGAGCAAATAACCCCAGAGAATCCACAAGAGATGTTTACCTAAGATAAATGTAGGAAAAGTTTTCCCAGGAGTTCAGTGTTGTGGCCAACCGACCCCTGAGTAAAAAATTTTAAATAAAAACATGTGAGAGTGTGTGTAAAGGAGTGGGAGGCAGCTTAATGTCACTGGACATCCCCTTACTTGCTTCTTACTTCCTGGCTCCAAACTACAAATGCCTCCTAAAATACAAGATCTCTCTCTCTTTTTAAGATTACTTTTTAAAATTTTCTCTTGGAAAGGCAGATTTACAAAGAGGAGAGACGGAAAGATCTCCTGCCTGCTGGTTTACTCCCTAAGTGGCCACAGCTGAGCTAGAGCTGAGCCAATCCAAAGCCAGGAGCCAGAAGCTTTTTCCAGGTCTCTCATGTGCATGCAGGATCCCAAAACTTTGTGCCATCCTCTACTGCTTTTCCAGGCCACAAACAGGGAGGTGGATGGGAAGTGGAGCAGACAGAACATAAACCAGCGCCCTTATGGCATCCTGGCACATGCAAGGAAGGGGTGGCCTTTAGCCACTAGGCCACCATGCTGGGCCCAATATACTAGATTTTTGACTCATGGTAAGCAATTCTCAAATATATCCTATATTCTAGTTGCTAGTTAATCTGCTGGTGGGTAACAGATGATGCCCAGTATCACCCACTAAAGACCTTAGACCTACCGGATAAGCTCACTTGAAGGAAATCTACACAGAATCAAAGATTTCCCTTTTAGGATTAACTATACTTGTTTATGGACAACAGCACTGGCCTATGTCCAAATTTCATAAATAGGGATGCCATTCATCTTGACCAGACCTCCATCTTCCTGGTCATCGTCCCCAGCCCCAACACTCAGCCCAGAAATGTATGCTGATAACAGAAGGGGAGAGGAACAAAGAACAATTCACAACTACAACAGTGTTTGGATAATCCCTCTTCTGCTTCTCTTGTGCAATTTCCTTCAATATGTATGTTCAAACAGATGACTACAAAGACACAAAAAAATCATGACAACAAAGTAATGAAACAAATATTCTTCCAAAGAGACACACATGAAGCTTTACCGAAAATCAAACACATACTCACACATCAGTGTGCTTCTGCTTTTACATCTGAACGCTGCTTAAGTCAGAAAGGCAACCTCAACACCTCCCATCACTCTGGGATTTTCAGTACCCAACACCAGATGGAACAGGTCCAAGCAGTGTCTAAGTCCTCACTTCTGCTCACAGTCATTTCTTAACACGGGGAACTTCCCCTGCTGTCTTTTTTGCTGCCCTCAGAGTCCGGATGGAGAGGCCAAGTCCTTCAACAAAGGAGCTTACCTGCAGAGCAGCCCCTGAGGCCCCTCCCACATCACGTGGTTCTTGGGCTGGAGTGGAGAATCACCTGCATGAGTTTGAAAGAAACATCAACACCTGTGCCTCACACTCAGCTGCTCACACGAATGTGGTGTCCCAGGATTCAACGCGTGTGAAAGGCTTGCCAGGTAGTTGTAGTGTCAGGTCGGACTATGCTGCCCAAGGTTATGCCTTTTCCTGGATTATATCCAACTGAGTAGAAAAAGTGCTCAGCCTTAAAAATAACAGTAATATCTTTTTCTCTCTTGATTTCAGCTTGATATTGAAATGCACTGTCAAATGTTAAGCAACTTTTCTTCGTGTGGATATATAGCATTTCTAATTTGATCAAAAGAGATGATTGCTAATTCTCATGAATTGCCCTGCCAAAATACAATAAATCCAGGTCATCTTTATATTTTATCCCAGTGTCATGCTTCAGTGACTATTTTTTTGCTTCAGTGACTTTTACTCTGGTTCTCAACTCATCTCACACATTACTAACATGAACTTCCAGTAAAGCAGACCAGTTCCCATAATTGTAAAACACTTAACATGGTTTAACATAAGAGGTCAACAGAAATTAACATGTGATAATTTCTCATGGTTTCATACGAGTGACTAATTCCTAGCACAACTGAATGCATTTTCCCAGCTAACATTATATAGAAGCCACATACAGCTCTCATTCTAAAAATTAAGCCCATATTTCATTGTTTTGGGTGAAAACCTCTTCAGTTATTTTACCTACTTATTTTTTTTACTAAATACAAGTGCATATAATGTGAATAAAGGATGATTTTTTTGACAAATAAATATAAAGGATATCAAAACAAAGTCATTCCAATCTCTTCTTCTCTCCTTTCTGTTGTTATTCACAACCTGGTTTTAGCATCCTTGCACCAAGTGCCAAAAATATGGTTAGGACCTTGAACGACCATACATTCAGTCTTGTAAGTCTCCCCCCTAAGAACAGACCGAGTGGCTGACAGTGGCATTCACCGCTCAGAAGCGATTTGTACAAGGCAGGCAGGAACCGAGTATCTGTAGAGCTAGGGGATTTTGAAATATATTACACCACTAAACAAAAACAAACCAAAATCCTTTTCTAGAGTGTGCACTGCAAATTTTTTTACCCAACTCTCAGGAATAAAATGAGAACTCCAGTCAGCAGAGGAAGTCTTACTATTGTTCTCCAACCTCTTTTCCCAAATATTTCTTCCTTAAGTTTAAAGATAACAACAGGTGATCTGTAGGGAAACAGGATGTTTGAGTTTGAAGCTTTTAACAAAATGTGACTCCTAGGTGGCATGACTTAAGATTGAGATTTAGTAGGGCCTATGGGAGAGGCTCCTCTTAGGGATTTCTAAAAGGACCCGGGGTGAAGGGCTTTGGATACAGCCTCGTGGGGAAAACACACAAACATGAGTTCATGCTGATATCATCATCCCTATTATTTTAAGGATCATACTGAGGAGATGCATCAGCTGCACAGGTATCATGGCATACCTCCTGCTTCCTGAAATCTGTGTGGCTCACTGTTGCTGCAGAGGCCTCAGCACACACATCGAATCCTTTTATCCTAACAGCTGGAGCAAAGGACTGCATTAGCAACTCTTGTTTATCGGTGATAAGACTCAGTCTTAAATAAGGCAATTAGGGGTGGGCATTTGACAGAGACTTGACACACTGGCCTGCCATATTGGTCTGTCTGGTGTTCAGCCTCTGCTCTGCTTCTGATTATTGCTGGCCACTAATGTACACCTGGGAAGAAGTAGGTGCTGTCGGGCCCGGCGGCGTGGTCTAGCGGCTAAAGTCCTCCCCTTGAAAGCCCCGGGATCCCATATGGGCACCGGCTCTAATCCCGGCAGCTCCACTTCCCATCCAGCTCCCTGCTTGTGGCCTGGGAAAGCAGTCGAGGACAGCCCAAAGCTTTGGGACCCTGCACCCGTGTGGGAGACCTGGAAGAGGTTCCTGGTTCCCGGCTTCGGATTGGCGCGTACCGGCCTGTTGCGGCTCACTTGGGGAGTGAAACATCGGATGGAAGATCTTCCTCTCTGTCTCTCCTCCTCTCTGTATATCCGGCTTTCCAATAATAATAAATCTTTAAAAAAAAAAAAAGAAGTAGGTGCTGTCTCAGTACCTGGGATTTTGACACCTGCAAATAACATGATAAACCCACATAAAAAAGACTGGAAAATACAAAGACTGGAATCAAGAAAAATGCTTTGCATCTTTAGTTACTAAAGTGTCTTCCTTCTGCCATAGAAGCCCTACATGTTACAGATGCATGAATTAACAGGATTTTTCACTTTCAAAATATGTTCCGAATTGAAAGTGTGTAAAATTATCAGTCTGACCACAGCTGTAGTGTCAATTTTCTAGTATTCCAAAGGAAAAAAAAAATGGCATTTACTTAGTCTGTCTTGCCCTGACCTCTTTTTCCACCTAGAACAGTTCCTGGGATTTTGCCTCTTTTTTGAGGAAATGAGGACCAAGGAGAAAGGTCAGGTTCCAGATTCATCTTTCCATCATAACATGTGGTTGGTTGGGGGAAGGCAGCCTGTGGTCCAGGGAACCTGGGACTTTTGGATGCAGTGAAACCTCTGGTTTTTCTGCCTGCGTCATTGTGCTGTGGCTTCCCCATCATGGTAGACATCTGACCGGTGCTCTCAGCCTGGCTTTATGGTCACGAAGACAAAAACATGAACTTACCTCATCTTTCAAAACTCCTGACACATTTGTAAGTCCACGAAAATTCGGAAGATCCTTTTCTCAATTACTTTTTTGAAGTTGTAGTGCACTGTAAGATGAGTCTTACAAGTTTCAAACTGAGCCAGCCTACTATCAAATCTATCCTAGCTCTGGAAACTCAATGCCTCTAGTTTATGGTTGTACTAATTTATTCAAGATATTTTATAGAAGCAATTTTTAACTGCCGAGTGAAAATGATTTTAGATGCTTTCACCTACACACATTAATAAAAAATGAATGAGATTTAAAGGGACCAAATTAATTGAATATGCCAATATCATAAAAACTACTCCTGTAGATTCAAGTAGGATTACAGAAATTTATGTCTGTGTGTATAGACTGCCTAGAACCTAGTAGCTGTTCAATAAATGGCAAACACTTCTACTCTGCAGGGTACCAACTTATGTTGATTTGGGCTTATCCAGCAGAGGGCACTCCTGGTACTATGAAATTTGATCTGTAGCCTTTGGGTCTTTAAGTGGTCCCTTCACTTTTATTTCTTATCAAACCCTAGATCCATTATACTTTTAATGTATTAATCATGTTCTATTACCACACATAAATAATTAAGCGTGGTGGTGGCGGTGTGCCCTAAAAGTAACAGTGATAGTTAGAACTTTAATACTAGCATAGTAATTTTGTGAACAGTAAAATACAGAGTTTCAGAGGTGACACAAGATGTGAAACGAATGAATTTCCCAGACCTTCCTTCCAGCCTGTCTGGTCACTAACAAGAGTTAAAACAATAAGCATCAAAATTAAAAAGCTATTCTCAAAATTGCTTATTTTAAGAAAACAGATTTTAGTTATTTCTAGACTGGTTTATCCAAATCTGATAAGCACAAATAACCACTCTCCTCACCTCATATATAATAATAGGCCTGAAAACGTGAACTATTTCTGTCCTCTGCTCTATTCTGTTCCATTCCTTTCCAGAAGGGAATCCAACACATAGGCCAGTGTCCCCAGGCAGTAGCCAAGCTCTAGAGTTGAATTTCCCAAAGTTGATCCTTATTATCAGTAGGCCTTGGAACACTATAAGCAGGTTACTATGAACTTGATTCTAGGTTCAGAGTCTGCCAGGAATCTTACTACACTTGATTCTCACCAAAACACCAAGAAGCGATCTGCCAGGAATCTTACTACACTTGATTCTCACCAAAACACCAAGAAGCGATCTGCCAGGAATCTTACTCCTTCAAAATCCTACAGAAAATCAAAACATCCTTTTAATAACTAGAGCAAAGACAGAAGCGTATACCAACTGACATACTTGGTGAGCGTAACTTAGAACAAATTTTCTAGTAATTATTATATGCTTACCATCTACTAAGCACACTGTTTATACATGTGAACACCTGTATTAACTGACTTAATTTATGACACCCCCAATGAGATGTATTTTATTATTATATTACCATCACAATTTTACAGATGGGGAATCTGAGACAAAGGGGAGGAACTAAGTATTCACTACCAGAAGTGAGGGAGGGAGGAAGGGTTCAAACTCATACCATCAACTACCACTCTAATGTGCTTCATAAAAAAAAAATTTGCAAAAAGCTTATGGATAATGTGTATTAGCTTTAAAAAGCATGAAGTTTGGGCCCAGCATGGTAGCTTAGCAGCTAAAGTTCTTGCCTTGCATGCACCAGGATCCTATATGGGCACCAGTTCTAATCCCAGCAGCCCCGCTTCCCATCCAGCTCCCTGCTTATGACCTGGGAAGACAGTTGAGGATGGCCCAAAGCCTTGGGACTTTGCACCAGTGTGGGAGACCCAGAAGAGGCTCCAGGCTCCTGGCTTCAGATTAGCGCCATTCTGCTTGCAGCAGCCGATTGGAGAGTGAATCAACAGATGAAAGCTCTGCCTCTCTGCCTCTCCTTCTCTCTGTATATCTGATTTTCCAGTAAAGATAAATCTTAAAAGAAAGCATGAAGTTAAAAGTTTGCACCAAAGTTTCGATCTTTAAATTCCATTTTCTACAAATTTTTGAAATTGTCTTGATCCAATAATTTATCTTTAGTGTATTCCTCTTATAAGTATCCAAATATTGGCATTAGTTCTAATTGGATAGCTCATTTATTATTAAAAAATTGTTAAAGTCCTGTTTTCAAAGTCAGCCATTAGCCAGGCCCAGAGCAGGTCCACAGCTTAGACTGCCTGCCATGAGTACACGGATTCTTTGGAACCCGAAGCGAACACAGCTTTACAATAATGCTATGGAATGCAGCAATTCTCAGATCTTACAGAAGCCTGAGAAATCACTCATTTTATTCTTCTGACATACAGTCATTAAACTCATTAGAACTGGTTCTAGCACTCCAGTTTTACCCCACTGGAAAACCTCTCAACGCAGATAATTTCTTCTCACCACTTGGAGTCTCTTTAAGTTCTATGTTCTTATACAAAAAAGTAACAGACGGGGATAAAAACTGAAAAAGGGTGGAGATATTTCTATCCACTGGTTCACTCTCCTCAACAGTTGGGGCTGGGCCAGACTGAAACTAAAGGCCAGAAACTCTATCCTGGTCTCTCACTTGGGGGCAGGAGCCCAAGCACTTGAACCAGCATGTTCTCTCACAGGTGTACTGCATGCCCACCCTGTCTCATACCATGATAATTATCCATTGCCTGTCTTTCATTTGGAAGCTTCATCCATGTCTTATTCTACTTTGTGTTTATCACATAGCCTAAGCAATCAATAAAAACGTTTTAATTAAGGAAGACCCCAGTTAAAAGTGTTGTCAACATTTGGTATCAGTTCTCCTTTCAGATCTGCAATCTAGCTGTAGAGTTAACACAGGTTTTACTAAGCTTAGTAATTAGCTGACTCCCTCTAAGCCCACTGAGACTCTAGTTCTTTTACTGCTTTGATACCTTAGCAAATTTTACTACCAACAACCACTCAGTTCTTCTCAAAACACTCACTGTTTGATTTTTATAACATCACACTGACACCATTCTCTTTCTGCCCCTTTGATTTCTGCCCTCCAGTCTTTCCTTTCTGCTCCAGTGCTTCTCACAATTGAGGAATACTGGAATCAATGAAAGATCCCAGAAAATTCCTAATTTCCAGTGGCTTTTGGGGGTGGGGGGGCATCCAAAAGGGTATCTCAAAGTTTTGCAGAAGTATTTAAGTTTCAGCCAGAGTTGAGCAGCAGTATTTTAAGCAATTCTGAAGTTGTAGGAATCCACCATTCCTCCAATATTTTCAATCAGAGTTCCCAGGTTGAAGTCATTAACGTCTGTGACTTTAAATATCATCTCTATGTCAAATCTAACCTCTAAATTGCAATTACTAAAATGGCTCCTGCCCACCAGATCCGTAAAGCCAACTGACTACTATCTATTTACTTTTGTGTCTCAAGAACCCACAAGCCAGTGAAATTCACCTCTTGCCAGAGACTGGTTGCTCTAGCCTTTCTCAGGGCTGACCACCATCATCCATGCAACAGCCTAAGTCACTTACTCACACATTGCCTTCATTAAAGCATTGCCAAATGTGGCTGAATCCTCTAGAGAGCTGAAGTTTGTGTTTTCTCCATCCCTACTGTCACTGTCCTAGGAGGGATCCTTATCATCCTTTAGTGCAAGTCACAACAAAATCTTACTACCACCTCACCACCTTCAGTCCTGATCCACTGACATCCAAGCATTCACTGGCAAACACAAATTTGACCATACTAACCCTCATCCAGGTGTAAATAAGTCAGGACAAATTCATACTTACAAAGTTGTACTCCCTTCTGACTCCTGCACTCTGTCTACTTCAGACTCTAGTTTTGCTGCATAAATTTCTAAATTTCTTTCCTACCTTATCAAAGGCACACATTCTCACACACCAGAGGTTCCTCATTGCAATCTGCCTTGTGGGCAAACGTTCCCATGGCCTCTTCCTCTGGAAAACTCTTGAACATTATTTAATTTCCCACTTGTACATGAATTCCTCAGGAAGGCATTACCTTTAACTCCCATCAGATTGGATCTTCTCACCATCCTTTCCCATAATACTCTCACCTACAGTCTTGCTTACTGCAAGCAGTTAAGATGCCGCTTGTCTTGGCTGCATCCCATATTACAGTGCCTGGGTTTGCACTCTGACTCCTACTCCCCATTCCAGCTTCCTGCTAATAGGCCACAGGTGATGGTTCAACTACTTGCACCTATCTAGGAGGCTTCGTTTGATTCTTACATTTCATGTTTACCTTGGCCCGGCTATTGGGAGCAGCTGGGAAGTTAATCAATGCACGAGCAATCACTGCCTGCGTTACTTTTATTCTTTCAAATAAACAAATAGAAATTCAAGAAATAAAATCTAAGTATCTTTGGGAGAAGAAACCTGGATTCTCATATATTTTTTAAAACTAAAACCAAATGAGTGAATGAAAAAGTGACCTGATGCACAATGGATAATTGTATCTGTCCCCAGCGCTGTTGCAAAGGGAGATTTCTTAGTCATTAGGAATATTGTGGCCAAGACAACTTAAGGCAGAAGATAAAATATATTTCTAAAGCACCATCTCTTCCATTAGGTGAAAATCGTTCTCCTGAAGATGAAGTTCAGAAAATTTCTGGAAACTGGGAAGTTTTTCTCCTAACTTAATAGTTTATTAAACTCTCGTCCTTGTTTCTCTGCATAACTAGCTCACGTTTAGGATAACTTATCAACATCACCAATCTACAACAAACTAAAACTCATCTTGATAAGCTACAACTTATATCCTACAGCAAATAAAAAGAAAGTTACTACCAATAACCTATTTAAAGTTTCAACAGTGAGATTTGGCCTTTCAATTCTAAGCTAGTAACTCCTGCAAATCAGAGTAAAGTAATCATTAATGATGCAGTGCTAATTAACTTAACCTTTCCCAATAGGTTATATAATATAAGCCAGGTGGCTGGCTAAGGTAATGTGATTTCCAGGGGGAAATTCGAGGAGGCCTAATGGAGAGGAATGTGATGGATCAGTGGTGTTTCCAGGATGATAAAGAAAGGCATAGGCAGGGTCCAAAGGTCTCGCACCTCGATCACTGGGTCTAGGAAAGTGAAATGAAAGTCCCATTCCCTCAGGCATAGACACTGGGAGACCCCATGTTAAATACGTAGTGTGTTTTTACAAACGGAATGTATGTTTCCCTAATACAGTGCTACCTAATAGGCATAGAAAGCAAGAATCTATAACATGTTTAAGTTTTTGTCACTAACATGCAAGAGCCACAAAGAAAGAAATGGAACAAAAGTTTAACAAATTGAAAGCATTATTTTATTGTGTAACCACTATTATTTTTAAATGTGTATTTCAAATGTAGTTAATACATTTAAAATCAATGATGAGTTTTTTGCTACTAGTACGTAACTCATATTACAGAAACACTCATTGCAAACACAGGATGCATTAAATAGTCACAGTCACAAGGGGCTAGTGTCTACAATATTGGACAGTATAAATGTGTAAATTCAGACTTTATTGTCTAGAATACTGTGTGTTTGGCTGTATACATGTGTATAATGCTACTAGCAGTAACTACAAAGTAATGAAAGCTCTAGGGTGGTTTTGAAATAATCACGTAGTATTTTTAAGATTAAATTTTTTATTTGAAAGAGAAGCAGCCACAGTCATCCTTTCTCGGCTGTTTCACTCTCAAAATGGCCACAACAGCCCAAGGCTGGCGAGGCTGAGGTCAGGAACCTACACTCAGTCCAATCTCCCCGAGGTGACAGGACGCCAAGTCCTTGAGCTATCACCTGCCACCTCCCATAGCACATATTAGCAGACAGCTAGAACTGGAAGCAGGGCCAGGGAGCTGGACCCAGCCACCCCAATATAGGAGGCAAGAATCCCAAGAGGTGTCCTAACTGTTGTCCTACAGTTTGTTCTTGGAGAACCTTTAGAGTAACAAAAGACTACATATTTTTAGTATAACTTGATAATCATGTATGTACTTTATTCTGTTCTAATTCTTAAAAGACTGATAGATGGCCTTTGCCCCACTATGGTAACAGAGTTATTATTTGTGATGCCTTGATTCTAGAATCATCTGTGATCAAATCTCCCTTTAAAAAGCCTCAGCAGGGATTCAGTGCCTGGGTAGAAAAGTGAGAGTGGAGAGATGGAAAACAACACAACCTCTTTAGACACTCACTCTTATGAGCAAGTCTGGGCCCAGCCCCTCCTGATAGGGCAGTTCTTTGGCTCCTGCAGGAAAGTACCAACCAAGTGAAAGAAGCAAAGCCTCTCAGGCTCGCCAGGAGGTAGAAGTGACAGACGGTAGGTGTAAGGAAAGCACCTTGTGCTTTCCAGGCAACTTTGGTCACACCAACTCTGTAGGCAAGTCACCCTGCTATGAAGGGTATCTCATTCCCCACACCCTCAACTCTGAGCACGCTAGATAAATGGGCACTAGCTGCTCACTTCTGATTAATGGCTACAGTGGGTTTAGACTGGCATCTGACCACGTTATTCACAGGGGTAAGAAGGGTGGAGACCATGAACCTATTTTAAGGAAAGGAGTTTATCTGTCCCAACTGCTGATCTGACCTCTACAGAAAGTTCAAGACAAGTTTTTGTAGGTATCTTCAATCATATATGAGGTGGGAATTATTTTAAAAAAGCATGTCCCTTTACATTCTTGAAAGCAACTACAGTTATAATTAAAAGAAGACACAGAACTGACGTTGCAATTGTAGCTCAATATTTAGGTATTACAAAGTTTTTTGTTGGGTCAACAAAAAATACCTTTCATTGTATTTCATTTCTGCTATGACCTTTTAAATTACACAATCAACTTTTGGTTTACTCTATTACCTGTCTTTATTTATTAGCTGCTATCTGCTTGTACAGATAATATCCAGATACCAACTTAAATAATAAACAGATAAGTAGTGTTATCTTTTTTGAACATCATGTGTCAATTACTGAACTAAGCATGTCCTGAACAGTACAGTCACCCACATTTGAGAGTCATCATATTTAGAAGACTGTATGTGTCTGTATCGCCACTCACACATACTCCTGAAACTTCTTCATCAGATATGGCCCTCAATACCACGAAACTGAAAATCCTGAAACATCCATGGTTACCAAACTTACTGTTTTCAGGAATTATGTTACAGATTTTAACCCCCATCTCTTGTTTTATGTTTCTGAGCTACTTATTCTGAATTGTTTTCTATATAAAGATGCATACTTTCTGTCTGTAAGGAAGAGAAGATGTGTATTTAGAATGTTATATGACAAATAACTTCTGTCAACTCCTTTGCAAATAATACAGAGCTATCACTGAAGTCGGTGACTTTTTGACCAGTTGACTGACTAGGAATCTCATGTTCCTGCTTGAATTTCACCTCAGCCTCATTTTTACTTATCAGAAGTATAAACATTAGAAATTGTCATTCTTAATTCTCTTACCAAATCGATGAGAAACTTTCATTGAACGTATTTTCATTCATCTAGTAACTATTCATTTAGTTCATGCTTGTATATACTTCTCCAGTGATGTTTCAATAGTCAAACCCTAGATGTATCAAATATCGAAAGAATGTCGGTTTTCCTTCCACTGATAGGTATTGTTATCTTGAATTTTACACAATACTATAATGATATCTTTCCAGTTCTACATGGACATCCAGAAATAGATCCAGTGTCCACTATGGTACTAAATATCCATAGTGGTAATATTGTGGATCAAGAATCTGAAAGAACAACAGAAATGAAATTGTTCCCTCTTCAGACTTTGCCACAATTTTCCAGCAGATCAAAGTTGACCTCAGAATGCCTTGTGAATTCTTAATCTACATTTTGAGATGGAGGATATTAAACAAAAGCTGGGACCTACTCCATATACTGTAGACAAGTCCTGGGCTTTGGTGGGCACTGTCTGAATGAAAACTAGAAATTCTATGATTGGGATTTAGCCTAGTGGTTAAGACAGCAGTTCAGATGCCACATCCTGTCAGAGCACCTGGGTTTAGGGCTACCTCCTCGCAGTGATGACCCAGTGGTTAAGTCTAGCCACCAACTGGGAGTTGTGGAGTGAGTTTCTCTTACTCCCTCATTTCCCTCTGCATCTGCCTCTCAAATAGACAAGAAACTAAATATCCCATTAAATGTACTCTATCTGAAATCACTTAAATAAAGGAAACCAGCTTCACTGTTCGAGAAGCAATTTAAGATAAACTGCACGGGAAAGAAAATGGAGTTTATGATGAAATGATTAGCTAACTTCAAGTCTTTCATAGCAAAGAAAGATGAGAAATACGTACCAAGTGTAGTTTTTACATTTGTAATTTACAGATGATACATCAGTAGGACAAATATTCGATCCTCCACTTAATTTTATCTGAATCGAATGTACGCACACACAAAAACTTAAGACTGGACCCAAGCGGACCACACTGACCAGTAGGAGTGAGGTCTCAGCTACCAGCCAGCATTTAAGTAACTGAAGAGAACAGATGTGTACTGACACTCCTCAAACGTAAAGTAGACATAACATCAAATCATGACCCTGGGGTACTTTAAGAGAAAAAAAAAAAAACGTATGTAGCAGTGTGCAATAGTGTTTGGAGTAAGATAGGTCAAAATTAGTATTAGTTCCCCTTTCTCTTCCAGAGTCTGTGGAACAGCAAATTTGCTTTTGTCTTTGAACATGCAACTCCTCCCCTCCCAACAGTACACGTGTTGGGTGTTATCACAAAACTAACAAGAGACAATGAGAAATGACTGTAAAAAGTATCCATTTAATACAATTTTGAGAGGAAAACTGGTATCTATTAAGCCTAGTGTTAATTATATTAAGAATGAAGATGTCTGTGTTTTCCACATACTGTCATTTCACATTATCTATTGTAAGCAAAACTAAACTACTTTCCCTCTTTTTTTTCCTCTTAATGTCCTTAGTCCAACTGACAGGATAAGAGATCAATTCCAACTGCTACTCTTCATCTGCCCGTTAGCCTGAACTCTAATAAAGTTGATGTATCAAAGATGGAAAAAGTTCTTAAGTCTCAACTTGGCTGAATTCTGTTCTTAACATGCTGAGACTTTGAAATGTGTTTTTGCGCAGAGGGGACAGGGCCAGGTTTGAAGAGAAGGCGTCCTAAGAAACGGTTCTCTGCGTAATTTTTTTTTCACTGTCACAAGCAAAAGATATTGGAAGAAAGGAGGTCAGTGACTTTAACAACAAACAAAACGGTTAGATGGTGCACCAATAATGCACCTTCACTAAGAAGGGACAAGCAACATGACTTTTCCCAGGACTTGCTCTGGAAGTGCAGTTCTCAAGGTTGGAGAGTGCAGGATTGTCAGTGACCCCTGCTCCCGGATCCAACTCACCCAGCTGGAGTTGTTCGCACGTCTGGTCTGGATTGTTTCCGATCCTGCATTTGTAAATGGCACCAGGATTGACCACTGAAGCGTTGGTGAGCCAGTTGGCAGTGGGCGCCCCCACTACGAGCCTAAAGCGAGAAACGTGCCCTCAGGCATGAGCCCTGCTGCCCACCGAGCTCCTGCTCTCAGCAGATGAGCAGTGGCGGTGGGGTAGCTTCCTCCACCTCCTCCGCCCACCCCCGTGTGCTCTGCCAGTCACCCCTACTGGCTGAGCTCCGGGCCATGGGCATCGGTGTCCCCCAGGATGGACACGCTTCCCCGGCAATTCTCCAGCTAGCTGGTGGTAGCTGCATTTCCCCGCTGCCTCCTCCGGAGGGAGGAAAGTTTTCAGCCCACCAGGAATCCCTGGACGCCTTTCTCATGCGGCCCTTAGATGCCCTGAACCACGCCACTCACCATCTGTTCGCCCCATGGCTGTGCAGCGCCACCGAGTAGCCAAACAGCGTGTCCGGGGGGCCCTGGTACAGCAGCGCGCTCTCGGTGTCCACGTTGTAGGGGCGCCCGGTGGGGAGCCCCAGGCACAGCAACAGCATCATCGCCGCTAGGACACCGGCCCCTCGGGAGCCGGGTCCACGCCTCGCTTCCGCAGCCATGCGCTGTCGGTGGGGAACATTCAACACCCAACGGCTGCTGCCCCCAGAGTTGCCCGGGACGCGACGGGTAGCCAAGGGTTAGAGCGCCCCAAGAGATAAGACACGGCGTGTCCGGCGCCGGCGGGAGGGAGGGAAAGGAGGAGGGAAGGAGGAAGGGAGGGAGGCAGGGCCGGCCCCTGGGAGGGAGGGGAAGTCGCAGGCCGCGGGCGGGGCGATCGCCTGCAGCCCCGGGATGCCGCCCTCTCGCTTGGGGGGCCCCCCACCCCGATTCTGCGGCTGGGAGGTGGCGGCGCACGCTGGGGCCCGGGGCGCGGGCGACTAGGTGGGGTCCTGGGCGTGGTGCAGAGGCGCGGGGCCGGCTCCCCCCGGAGCGGCTGTAGGGGGCGCTGAGGGACCTCGGCAGCGGACGACCCGCGTCCCCACCGGGGCTGCCCAGCCCCACCGAGCGCTGCAGTGTCAATGGGGCCAAGGGATGTCCCCTTGGTACAGTGGTCCTCGCCCCTGCCTGCGCACGCCCAGCGGCCGGTTGTAACCTCGGGAACCCGCGCTGCGGCGGGAAACCCTGCAGTTCTTCGACCGCTTTGGTTAAACGCAGTATCTGAATTTGGAGGTGTAAGCAACCATCAGAAATTGACCAGAGGACCACAAAACACACACACCCTCCCTGAAAGCGCCTGAGGAACGTTCTGGTTACCTATTCTCTTCACAGCCAGCAGCCCTGCACCCTTCCTCGCCCACTTCCTGACTCGGCACACTTCCTCTTCACCCCTGCGCTTGGGGGCAGCCATGAAGCCTGCTGCTGAGCCTTGAGGACACGTGCGCTCCGTGGCGGGCTCAGCTGCCCTCGCAGGTGTAGGCTTCAAGCTCCTCAGGGTCCCGTGAACACGTGCTGGAGACCCACAACACAGGACTTGGACTGGCCCTGATACTCATTCTAAAACAATTCCGTCAGATGGGCCTCGAGTTTGTTTTTAATGTACGTTTAGTTAGCTTTCTTTCTTTTTTTTTTTTTTTTTTTTAAGAGAGGAAATGGATCAGACACAGAAAGCTCTGTGGACTCTGGAAGAAGGACTCCAGCCACGATCCACGTTCGGACACGCCTGTGTGAGGTGCCATCTTGACCACTGTGCCAAATTTCTACCCTGGCGACTTCTCCTGAGTAACCGGAGACAGCCGCACAGAGTTATTGAGCTATTTGTAGGGGATGTTGGTATCGCTACTTATTGTTGCTATATCTAAATATAATGCAAAAGAAGACTTTATGACATGATCTGTGTGGCAACAGCTCTGTTAAAATGGCACATGTTGAGACACACACTTAAAATATTTGCTCACTCATGCGGCATACACTGGGACCTTCCTAGGCCCAAAGAATGCCAACACGGGACAGATTAAGTCCTCAAGAAAATTTTCAATCAAATGCTAGGTGACACCCTCGCTAACTAGACATAGTTTAGTTTCAGAGACATTTGCAGAACAGGGAACGTTCCGGTGGGTTGGGCAGTTTGAGAGGAAAATCAGGGAGGTCTCTGTCAGGGTCAGGTAGAGGAACTGAAAGAGGTTGTCTGGCTAGAACATGTAACCACCGCCTCACATTGGTGCCTGAGGCTGATTGGCCAGGCAGATGCACATGGTGAAGCTCACGAGCCAAGCTAGCCATTTTACACTGCATTGGTTCTGATAGGAAGCTCCTGGAGACTTTTTCTTGGTCAGCCCTGAGTTTCACAAGTGTGAAGGCAAGAGGGAGCACAGACAAATCCAATGCAGGGGTTTCTTCATTGCCTGAGCAGTGAGAGCAGAGGGAAAAGTAGGTTCGAGAGCTATCTGAGAGACAGAACCTGACAGCAGTGTTGATAACTCTGAATGTGGGACTGGGTCTACACTGCTACCATTTGTTGGGAAAGTAAACTGGAAAAAAATGAGGATGTACATGTGCATGTGTGTGTGTGTGTACATGTGCATACAGATGGGGAACTAATGTGTCAGAGTTTAGGCATATGGAGTTTGAGGTGTTTGTTCAGTTAGGATATTGCAGTAAAAGCCAGTCCAATTTTTCCTCTCTTGTCAACAGACAAAATGAGCATTATTAACATTTTATTCATGGAAACAAAATGTAAGGCCAACAACTGTGTGTGAAAGACAGGTAGTAAGAAAATGAAAGGGTTTCTAGAAAGGTAGCCATAAGTGCCCAAGGTGCATGGCCCTACTCTGTTGCCTTCTGCTGTTGTCCAAAGCATGCTTCCTTCCCAGGAGATCTGTGTGTTGATTGCAACCCCAGTGGTACAATGAGCTCTCACTGTTGTTATTCCCAAATATGGAGTTCCTCCAGGTTGCAATAACAAAATCTCAGCTGAGACCTGGGAGGCAGGAACACTGAGGCCAGGGCCACACCCTTCAGTTATCAGCAAAGCCAACTCACTCATCTGAACTCTTACCTTGCTCCTTCATATCTTTCATCAAAATCCTTCAATATGAAACTTGCTCAGCACAGTTCTCTTCATGGCATAATTAGGATGAGTAAGTGGCCAGAAAAGTCGCTCATGGAGGTAGATCCTAATTTTCTGGATCATTACCATTCCCTCAAAGTAGCCATCCTAGATTATGGGAAAAAAAAATCGTCTTTAAAACAGAGATGTAATTCATTGTGTTTGTCTTCATGTGCTATCTAAGTACACATGTCCCCAGTTGATATTGCTAACCTGGAGCTTTCCACTGAGCTCCAGGTGTGTTTCCTCTCTTGCCTGTGGGTAGAACTGTCTCCAGCCCATTCTTCTCTTTTATCTTTGCATATTTGCCTTCCCATCCCAAAAAGCCTTAAGCTTATCTGGACTGTTTAAAGATCTTTACTTGGTCTTCCTTTGCCTCCTCTCTCACTACATAGAAGCTAACATTCTAAACTTCTAGAACACACACACACTGACTTCACTGCTTAATTCCTCCATTTTCGCTTTGCTGTAATATCACAAACCCTTGGTGTGACCTAAATTGGACCTCTGATCAACAGCATTGCCACTGGACGCTCACCCTGGGTCATTTGCTTTTGTCAAATCAGCTTCTTTCTTAACTTCCTTGTGAACACCAAGGCCCTTCCATCCTCCAAGTCTTGATCATATTATATATTTATTGACCTGAAAGGCAGAGGGACACAAAGGGATAATCCCAGTTAACTCCTCAGATACTCACGGTAGCCGCACATGGATAATCCGCATCTCCCAAGTGTGTGGTATGATTCCAACTATTTGAGTATCACTGCCTCCCAGGGTCTGTGTTAGCAGGAAACTCCAGAGCCGAGAATCTAGGAATTGCCAGTGTGGGACACAGGCATCTTTTATCTGGAGTCCTAACCATGATGTTAAACATCACTTGTTTCTGCTCAGATGTAGAGCCTCTGATTGCCACGTGATTCTTCTTCCTTTTCCTTCCTTCTCACTTTAAATGTCTCCTCCTCCTTCTACCCATCAATTGAAAATAAACCCACACCTTATTCTCTCAGTCCTCTTCATTCTCTTTAGAATGCTCTAATTTAGAATCATATGTTTTTAATTTTGTAAATTATGCTTTCCTCACTAGAATATGACAACAGAAAATGTTTTGTGATTTTACTTATTTACTGCCTAGAAATATCAGGGGCTCAGGCAATGTTTTTTGAATGGTCCTCACATGAGTTGGACTTTCTACATCATTAATCTCAGAAACTGAGAGAAATGTGGGCATTTACATGATTGGAGTGATTCATTACTGTGAGCAAAAAGTAATGTGTTATATCCTTAGGCAGATGTAATGATAAATAGAAGTAGGTCATGATTTCAAACAGTTTGTAATTTACTAAGGACAGTAAGCCACAGAGAACAAAGTAACACAGTCAAATGTGAGTGTGATATGCAATGAAGAGAGCAGAGATTGCTGGTTGGTAGCAAATGGTATGAGCATGAAGGATCATCTTTAGGCCTAGGTCTGGTGAAATACCGCAAAGGAAGAAGAACAGAACAGATAATACATTGGAATAAATGTATATGATTTTCAGATGCAGGTAATATGGAGAAGCAAAACATGATGGGAATCTCTAGGCCAGGTAACTATGGGAAAAAAAATGAACCAAGAACCAGAAGGAAGAATTAGAATAGGCCACGTTGGGGGGATAGCAATGTTTTTATAATGCTAACTGGGTTCTAGAAAGAAATTAAAAGTCTTGTTGGGACATATTACCCAGATATGTCTAAAAAAAGGTTCATTTTTTTTTAAAAAAAAGGTTTATTAAATATTCTAAATTACTCAAGTTATCAGACATGCAAAAAAATGACACACAATTTTACAATCTATTTGCCTCCATATTTCTAAGGTACCCCCTTAGAACACCCCCCCACACACACACACCCCTAATAATCTGTGATGATGCCAATGGTTTTCTGAAGTTTAGTTCCTAAGGAATCCAAATTAATGGATACTCTAAGGTCTACCATGTCAGCCAGTAGATATTGGAATGTTTCCCTCATCCTTCAATTGGCGAGACTGACAGCACTTCAGAACTATCAAAACCACTTGGACAGAACTCTTGGAGCATGCAGCACTTCAGGACCCAGGGTTGATAGCAGGTGTTTGTTTCCCCCTCCCTAGTTACAGGGTGGTTGGGAGGCTGGGTATGGCTTCTTCCATTGTTCCCCCTCCCCCCAGATACAGGAAGGAGAAATGGAAAAATTGGAAACAATGATCACACCCGCTTTTCCCTAACCTTCGATCCCTCCCACTCTGATCAATGATGTAAACATCATTAAAAATAAGAATTAAAAATTTACAAAAAGGAATCCAAATTAAGACAATAGAAAGTGCTTTTCCACAGTACTAAACTCTCAGCAAGAAGTCAGAAGTCCAAGTGCTTTTATTCTGACATGTGAAGAGGCTTTAAAACTTCAGGGAAGGTTCAGTCCTATGGCACAGCACAACTGCTTCTAAGGCTAGCATCCCATAACAAAACACCAGGTCAAGTAGCGGCTTTCCACTTCTAATCCAGCTTCATACTAATGTACCCAAAGGAAGCAGCAGATCACAGCTCAAGTAATTGGGCACCTGGCACCCTTGGGTGATACTCAGATGAAGCTCCCAGCTCCTGCTTTCAGCTTGGCCCAGCCATTTGAGAAATGAAGCAGCAAGTGGAAGATCTCTCTCCTTCTGTTTGTTACTGTCTCGCAAACAGATAAATCCATGTTTTTTTTCTTAAAAGTTCATGTAAATAGAATAAAAAATATATATATATCTATTAGTGACTCAGTTGTGATGCAACGGGTTAAGCCAGAGGTTGGGATAAACCCCTTCCCATGTTGGAGTGCAAATGGAGTCCCAGTCCAGCACTCCGCTACTGCACCCAGGATGCAGCAGATGACGCTTCAAGTGCTTGAACTCCTGCCACACGTGTGGAGATTCAGTTGAGATTCCAGGCATCTGGCTTCAGCTTGATCCAGCTGTGTTGAGACCATTTAGAGAGTGAACCAGCAGGCAAAACACTGTCTCACACACAAACATGCATACTTCCTACCTTTCAAACTAAATATTTAAAATAATAACACATTGTTACATGTTTAAAAGCCAGGCTTATTTTGGTGTCAAATGTTGAAGCTCATGCATTTCCATGTCCTTTTGGAAGATTCTTCTTACACCATGAAATCAACTCTCTTGATGCTTTGAAATTAATATCAGTGGCAAGTTTGCTTCAAAGCAAACCTGAAACAATGGGATTTCCTCAATTGTAAGACTCTAAAACCCACTGAAAAAATTATGCCAACATATCTCAGATTCCCCCATCAGGGTATATTGGGAGGTTAAGGCAGTTATCCCAGGACTCCTCACGCCTGCAGGTTGTGCATGTTGGCAAACTTGCAGGCATTGGAGAAGTCCACAGTAGAGTAAGAAACTAAGGCATGGGTTCCTAAACTGTCCACCCAGGAGCAGCCAGGCACAGCTAACCCAAAAAGGAAGGGAAACAACAGCATCTGCCATAACAGCCAACAAAAGCCTTGGATGATTTGTTAGTATATCTGTAACCTGAATTTTATTCTAATAATTTATCCTAACATTCTAATCATTAATAATTATCTTTGTTGGATGGGGAAAGTGAATGAAGCTTAGTAGAGAGTGTAATGCTTCAGATTTAACCCATTAAATCTTGAGTTCAATTCTGTGAAATTTCTTTCTTTTAAAGATTTAATAAGTCTTGGGCCCGGCGGTGTGGCCTAGCGGCTAAAGTCCTTGCCTTGAAAGCCCCGGGATCCCATATGGGCGCCGGTTCTAGTCCCTGCAGCTCCACTTCCCATCCAGCTCCCTGCTTGTGGCCTGGGAAAGCAGTTGAGGACGGCCCAAAGCTTTGGAACCCTGCACCCGCGTGGGAGACCCGGAAGAGGTTCCTGGTTCCTGGCATCAGATCAGCGTGTACCGGCCCATTGCGGCTCACTTGGGGAGTGAAACATCGGATGGAAGACCTTCCTCTCTGTCTCTCCTCCTCTGTGTATATCCGGCTTTCCAATAACAACAAAATCTTAAAAAAAAAAAAAAAGATTTCTAAGTCTTATTGGAAAAGCAGATTTACAGAGAGAAGGAATACAAAGAGAAAGATCTTCCATCTGCTGGTTCAACTCCCCCAAAGGCCACAATGCCCAGAGCTGAGCTGGTCTGAAGCCAGGAGCCAGGAGCTTCTTCTGGGTCTCCCACATGGGTGTAGGGTCTCAAGGCCTTGGGCTGTCCTTGACTGCTCTCCCAGGCCACAAGCAGGGAGCTAGATGGGAAGTGGAGCATCCAGGACATGAACCAGCGCCTATATGGGATCCTAGTACATGCAAGGCCAGGATTTTAGCCTAGTGGCCAAGCACACAGCCCAATTCTGTGAAATTCCAATGACCCAATATTTGTTTGTAGGTTAACTGCAAGTGTTCACTTACTGCCCTGTTTTGATGGGACATTACCAGATAATACTGAGTAAATAGTAACCCTTTACTTTCATCTTTCTTCTAAGTATCATCATTATAAACATACGATTTGGACATAAACTACCTACAGAAATAAAAGCATATGAAAATCTGAAATCAAGACCAATGAGCATATATGTTAAAGATTGTCCTGCTGTATGCTTGGTAGATGCTTGCAATGAAAGAATCTCGACTGAATTTGAACTGTGGTAATGAAACAAGGTGGAGGAATCCACCATGGGGGGAGGGCTAGTGAAGGGGTGGGGGGAATCCCAGTACTTATAAAACTGTGTCAATAATACAATGCAATTAATAATAATAAAAAAAAGATTGTCCTGGCTAATGAACAATCACATTCTGTCTGTATTTGCAATGGTTATTCCCTCTTTAACCCATTTACTCAACATACATTATTTGTGACTGAGAAACCCTACTTGTAGCATGGTTTTAAAAATCTGGGGATCCCATTCTTTAGGTGTGCAGGTCAATCGGGCCATTCAGCACTATTATTTTATTTTTTGTCCCTTTTCAGTGCACAGGCATGTATTAGCAGCTGATTTTTCAGCAGCACAACTGTGAGCGGTGTCATTTCCTTCCTCAAGAGTTTTATAATAGCTCTTTCTTCAACTCAACCTAATTAAACTAGAATTTGCTGCCTAGGGCATAATGCCCTGCATGGTTGGCCTCAAACTGATTTTTTTCTACTCATCCCAAACACAGCCATTTTTTCCCCTTTCCTCTCAGAATGTTCCCTTTGGTTTGATAAATGAACAGATCAGGACATAACTGCAGTCCTAGCTGAACCAGTAGGTATCAAAGCCTAACAGAAATTCAACAGATGGAGAGCTTTCTTCTACCTGGGGTGCTTACAGCAATTTTTCTCAAACAGAAGAATAAGTTTGATAAATGTCACTTTTTGCCAGTACTTGCAAAATCCAGAAGCAATGGATACTTTCAAACTTTCTAAATCAAGTCTAATTCACATTTCAGTTCACAAGGCGAAACAATTGCTCCTCTTGTTACAGCGGAGAATGAACTTGTATGGAACATTTCTTCTCTCAGAGCACATAGTTATTCTATGACAACATTTATCTCCTAAGTAATTTGACCTGGGAGATTAGCTGTAGATAGGGGAAGGATTTAACAGGTGGTCCATACTTGCTTTCAAAGGTTCACAAGACTTACAATGGACATCCTCCCTTGCTCTCTGATCAAAGGTTAGAATTGTATAAAACCGATGCAGCAACAGTAAAACATCTTGATTCTCCTGCACAGGACCTCATTTGGAAAAGCAGAACTCCTAGGCATTTTGGAAAGGAATATGGTGAAAATCGCAAGCTTCATTTATTTTTAATAAGCTGATATCACATATCATTTTTGTCTGTCGGTCCCAAACACATTGAAGGATGTCAAAGAGTTAAAGATATCTTCTTTTCCCTCTTCTTATTTTGTTTGTTTTTATTTGAAAGGCAAATAGGATACAGAGATATTGAGAGAGATACAGATGGAGAGGTAGAGAGGAGAGAGAGAAGAGGAGAGAGAGAAAAAGAGAAAAGCAGGCAGAGAATTCTCCCTTTACTGACACACTCCTTAAATGTCTGCAGTTGCCAAGGATGGGCCAGGCTGAAGCCAAAAGCCAGGAGCTCAATCAAGTTCTCCCACAAAGGTGGCATCATCTTCTACCACCTGGGATGTATATTTATCAACAAGAAACTGCATGAGAAGTGAAGGGCTAACATAGTGGTGTAGTGGTTAATTCTCTGCCAGTTCATGTCTGGCTACTCCATTTCCAATCCAGCCTTCTGCTCATGGCCTAGGAAGGCAATGAAGGATGGCTCAAGTTCTTGGGCCTCTGCACCCACATGGGAGAATCAGAAGTTGCTTGCTGTCAGCTCCCAATCAGCTCAGCTCTGCGTGTTGCTGCCATTTGCCAAGTGAACCATTGATCGAAGATGTGTCTCTGTATGTCTTCTTTCTCTTTAAAATCTGCCTTTCAAGTAAAGATCAATCAATCAATCAATCTATCTATCTATCTATGTTTTACAAAGAAGAAATAAAGGTGTAACTATAACCCAGGCATTTGAATATGCAGGCTCCCAAACGGCGGCTTACTCTGTTGTGATACGATACCTCACCCCTATGTTCTTCATGACTAGCTGATCATCTAAACGGAGAAATCAGATATGCAGAGAAATTTGAAACAAGAAACAGTTTCAAAGCAACTTACAAAATATAGCACAAAATGTTTCATGTAATGGTGTTTTCACAGTGAATGAAAGGAAAGGGAGAGAAAGGAAAATAAATTCAATCTTAAAAATTTTTGTTTTCCTTTCTTCCTTTTCCACCTTCCTCTCTTTATTAAATGAAATAAAAATGGAGTGTCATGCAGATTAGTGATCGTAAATCAGAAAACAGAGATGAGACTATGAGAGACCAAAATATCATCAGCAGGTAGAAGAGGTGTAAACTGGACTGAGGGTATGTGACTTTGTGAAAACACTAGAGAAGTAGCTTAATGCACTACAGTTTTCTGAACCACCTAGAAGTCAGAAGAAGCTATAAACAAATACATATAATTGGCATTGGTAAAAACAGATAGCATCACCACAAATAGGAAATTAATACCAGCCTTATCTCACGCCTATGCATTAGAAGACTAGCAGGAAGCTTGGCTATTTTATTTTTGGTTCACACTGAGAGTCAGCTTTGTTTATAAGAGTTGCATAGCATATTGACTTAGTAAATTTCCTCTGTGCACAGAAATAGACTGTTTTGACTGTGTGTTGTTCTTCAGGAAGTCGTTCAAATTATGAATAAAAGTTGAAAAATCTTTCAAGCCTACCCTTTTTGTGATTGTCCAACAGACTGATGATACTAATTCTTCACATTAAAATTTTTCTTAGTAGCGGGGCAGAATTGTGGCCAGGTCTGTTCACCTACCACCTGGGATTCTATATGAGCACAATTTGCTGTTCTGCAGGCTCCATTTTTGATCCAGCTCCCTGCTAACACACCTGAAAGGCAGTAGAAGACAGCCTAGTTATGTGTGCCACTACCACTAACATGAAAGACCCAGGCTGAGTTCAAAGTTCCTGGCTTTAACCTTGACCACTCCAGCAATTGCAGCTGTTCAGCAGAATGAAGCAGAAAATGGAAGACTTCTCTGTCTCTCCTTACCTCTGTAACTGCCTTTCAAACAAACAAATATTTTAAAACGTCTGTGTTAAGTTGTATTGATAATTCTTCTTCTTTTCATGATTCACAAGAAACTCTGGACACTTATTTAAAGCCAGTTTTAGAGACTAAAGAAGGGTCTGATATACCTAAAAATTTTAGTAGAATTGCCTTTACACCTTTAGTTTCTACAGTGAAGGGTATTCAATTAAATTAATAGCTCTATCAAGAAGATGAGATGATGCAAGTATTGTGAGAATAATATGGATTGTGAATACATTCAACATGTATAAGTCTATATATCTATGTCTCTTCCCTCCTCTACATTCTCCTGACTTAACTATACACAGAATAGGAAAGTTTAATTTACTTTCTAGAACTTTTGGATATAATACCCTTTGCAATATTTCATAACTATCTTCCCCAAGAATAATTTCCCTTTGTACTCTCATATGTGCCTTCTTTAAATAACTAAAAATAAAATAAATTGCTTTTGTGTGGATCTTAGAAACGTATACAGAACCTCTCCCCAAGCTGCAGCAAAGCAGATATGAAGTAATCAACAGCAAGTCTTGGGACCTAGGAGCCTTCTAAGATGCTAAAAGAAATGAAAAATAATCCTGCAAAGCACGCAATGCTGCATTGAAAACAACAAAAACACTGTGGAGATGTTTTCCACTAGAGGCTAATCTGGGCATTTTTCTTATTAAAAAGTGAGGAATCAATTTAGTGCTGCAATACTTGGGACAAATTTCCAAAAAGACACCTACACTGACCACAATCGGATCTGCCAGAGAAAACAGAGGAGAAAGAGAACATTTCCAGAATGGTACAGAACTGACTACAAATTACAGTATAATTGGAGAACACTGGGACATCTCCTGATGGAAACTGAGTCTTAAGCAATTGTACAGGGAAAGACTGAGGGGAGGTCATTTGCCCAGTAATTGAGATGATGTCCCTTATTGGAAAGCCTGCATCTGGTTCCCACATCTGGTTCCTTATTCTAGCTTCCTGCTAATGCACACCTGGGAGACAGCAGTGATAGCTAAGTAAGTGGTTTCTTGTCGCCCATATGGAAAACACAGAGTGAATTCCTAGCTCAGCTAGCTGGAGGTGTTTGTGGCATGAACCAGTGAATATCATTTCTTATTCTCTTACTGTCTGTCTCCCCATCTATGTTTTGTTTTCTGTCTCCCTGTTCATTAAATAAATAAAATAATTAAGAAGAGAAAAATATTGATTAGAATTAAAAATATGCATTTATAATTAACAATCCTAATAAAAGAAGAAGTACTACCCTAGTTCCCATTATTATGATACAAGAACACACTGGAGCATGTAGGAAAAGTAAGAGATTAAAATTAGTTTTGATCATATTTGTGAGGATTTTCTTGGTCATATCTGAATGAAGATGATCACAATTTTTCAAAGAGAAATTGAAAATTATCAGAAGCCTACAGCCCAGCTTTTAAAAATAGTATTATAAACCATAGTAGTCTGCATTTCTTCGTGAGTTTAATCAATCCTAGTCGATGCTTTTATTGCTGGTTTAAAGTAATGTCATACTGGTGTTAAGTATATGTAGAGTTCTGACCCAGAATCATCTCACCAAAAAATTATAGTCAATATTCTGCTATCCGAAATACTTGTACATTGAACAGTAGGTAGTGCCATTTTACCATGGCTTACTCCTAGTGATTGATGTAAATTTATGATTATGGCTTTATATACAGTAATTCACTTGATCGTTAGAAGACAATATTGGATTAAGTAGAATGATTTCTTTCATTTTAGAAATAAGTCACTTCCTTCCAAAATGTTAAGTGGATTCTCAAAGCATTAACACTACATTCCAGACCTCGTTACATTTCTACTCTGACAACAGATTGGCCTCTATAAAGGACCAATAATCAGTGGGTGTCAGGTTTAAGGGCTCTGGGAATAGAAGAAAGGCAAAAATAGGGAGCAGCTAGGACCATCTCAAAATCTGAATTTAAAAAAAAAAAAGCTAAGATTATTCCACTCAAACAAAGAGTGAAAGAAAACAAAGCTGTTTTGGGAAACAGGTAGACACTGACCAAACAGGAGCAGGTCCAAATGTTCCCAGGAAGTTTCTGTGAACAGGATTGGAATATTGATGCCTTGCCCTGATAGGCTTTGGCGTCTGTTAGCTACGAAGATTTCCCAAGGAAGGATGGTACAGTGTTAACAAGCGACTGAGCTATGATTCAAGGTCCACTCAGCTCTTCCAACTGACCGTGTTGCAGCACATCTTTCCCACATATCTCAGGGACTATGAGATCTGTATATGGAAAAAGGAAGCTGAGTAGCTGAAGTCCATGGAGGCAAAGTCTAAGTAATCACCCATGGCAACTCAGAGAAATTTTGCATTTAAGTGTTGACAATACCTATTTGCTAAATTCCTAGTTAAGCTGTTCTCATACTCACAGATTTTTCCTTGCTTTCCTTATAAATGAAAGAAGGCATGAGAGTTCAAACCTTTAGCCATAACCTCTACCAAGGCAGGTTTGAGAAGTACCTCAAGGTAGTTTAGTGCTTTCAGCATGTATCAAATTGAAATATTAGCAAAAGCACTTCAGGGATCAAATGAGACAGAACAAGTTTCTGGTTGTAGATATAAAATTAAATCTATTTCAGTCTTTACATGGAATAACCTTTACATAATTCACAGACAGTTTCCCCTTATCAGCTTTTGCCAATAATTATGGTTGGATTATACTACAATTTAATGAAGTTTCAATAAGCTATTGTTGTAAAGGCTGCACTCCAAAGCTTCTTGTATAGTCATTAAGAACCAACAGACATAGACTCTGTAGACAAATCTGGGTGAAAAAAAATCCAGATCTAATATCAGCATTTTTTTTAATAACTGTCCCTTCTACAAACTCCATGTTTTACTTAAACATGGGACAAGTTGCTTTATGACTTTCAGCTACTAAATAAAGCTGAAAGCGACTATAAAACTTTATGACATCAAATTCAGTTTTAAACTGCTAATTGTTTCGGGAATGGGTAAAAATGCTTTCATAGTTTTCACTGAAAAAAAATTTCATTGAACCAAATGAAATTTTAGTGCCTTCACTGAAATGAACCGCTATTGTGGAATCAATGCTGGCATTGACAATAAATGCTTTCAATGGACATTTTTATGACTTTGATTCATGTAGGCTGTTTATAAAACAAGAACCACAGAGCAGAATGAGGATAGTGCAGGAATAAACCTTTCCTACTGTGTTCATAACAGGCATCTTCACCCAAAATATCTGTAGCACCAGACTATTTTGAAAGCCAGGAAACCAGTCCTAACAAAACATCTCCTAGATTTCATAACCTTATTTGATAATCTTATAATCAGGAATTCCAAGTGGCTTTTGACTACAAAGTTTAGGAGTTCCTTGTTTTTCATAAGAAGGAACTCAGTTAAAAGGGACAGGGGATACACATAGGCTAATAATATTGTTTGAAGTTAGATGATGGTCTCACTTGTAAACAACATCAAAGGTCTGTAAGGGTATTGAACTGAAGAGAGAAACATTCGTCAGAGTAGGTAAGCCTTGTTCTTTTAAGTCCTTCCTTCTGCATTTGTAACTCAGATGTCTGTTAGATGCAATCTGCCCCCTCTCCTTTCACACCCTCCCTGACCACTTGTTAGGATTCTTAACCTCAGAACTCTGTCTGCTTCTTTTGGGTGCTCCTATCATGAGAATGCCTCTGATGGCATTCCTGGCACATTTGCTGTGAGTCCCACCCAGGCTACCAGAGATACATTTAACATTGAATTTATTTTGATAAATAAATCTTGGGCATCAGAAAGAAATATAGAAAGATTCCCTTTTTTGTTCTTTGAAGTCATTTCATGCCTATGTACTTTTTCTTTCTCAGGGTGATACCTACCCTTTGTCAGATAAAATGCTTGATAATACAAGTACAAACATATCGGAAATTAATTCAGAATCCTACACTCAGTGGCATCATAGCACATAGATGAAATTGACATAAAGCAAATAATGTAGTGCTATACTTATAAAAATGCAATACTGCAGATAGGAAAGAACCATACAAAGGAATGGAGAATTATGAAATTCAGGTAAAGTTTTAGCTGAGGGTGGAAAACTAAGTTGGATTATTTAGTAGGAAAAGGTGCCCACAGGGTAGAAATTTGTGGTACATTCAGGAAGCTTCTTGAATTTGGTATAAATCAGGAAGTGTTAGGAATAAGTACAGAAGACACCGGAAGAGTTCAGATTGTGAAACCCTCATACGTCATGCTAAGAACTGATTACTAGTGCAGTTAAAAATCTTTTATGCAGTAGTATAACATGCCTAGATAAATTAGAATGATGGGAAATTGGAGACACACAGGGTAGTTAAGTGACTGATGTATTAGTACAGAGAAAAGATACCAAAATCTCAAAGTCACAGAGTCTTGGAGAGCTAAAAAGAAAAGGATATATAAAGACAGGGAAGGGACTGAGCTAAATATCGACAGATCCTGGGTAGCAGGGTAGGTCATCATTGCGATAAATAAGGGGAGAATCTCAATCCAAAGATAATTAGGGTGCAATTGGTTGTGTTAAGTTTCCATTTTCTGAGAGATATGTGAATCAGGGTATTCAAGAAACAATTAGACACATGATTTTGGAATGCAGGGTAGTCACTTAATCTAAAGATATTATTTTGGTAGCATCATTAACATGTGGTTGATCGCGACACATGGAAGAAAGGAAGAAAGCTAGGGAAAGTGTTGCAAAATATCAATGTTTTTGGATCAGGAAGAGGACAAGAAACAAAATTAAGTCTAAGAAATAGTCATCAAAGAGGTGAGAAAACAAACAAATGTTGCAAAAAGATCCAAGGTGCTTACTATTGATAAGAAAGGGGACTTACATGTGAAACGGGACTGATATGCCAAGTACAATGGGGGTTTAGTAATTAGGGGTTCTCTGGGGAATGTGATTTGTAAGGCTTAAAGAGTTTAGAGGAAGAGGATGAGAAGGATAGGTACTGGAGCTAAATCTGGAAGCTGCATTTCTGTTGTCTTTGAGAGAAAGAGAGGCTAAAATGAGGGACCTAAAAACATTACAGGCTTATTCTCATGAACAACATGAAGATCAGGTATCAATCCCAGGAATGGAAATATGCTCCCTATGGTGTTTGAGCATATACCTGGCTGGCTCATTTATTTACTAGTCCATTTTTGCCAGCAAAAAAGTCAAGCATGTATGTCCACTTGGTCTTCTACTTCAAGATAGAAAGCTCTTTCTCTAATCTCTTCTATATGAATTTTGGCTGTGACTTTTAGTTGTCATTCTTAGAAGACAGATCTCCTCTAAGAATGAAAACTAAGAATGACTTTTTTTAATTGCACTCTCACAAATTCTATTCACTCCAGGGCTTCTCGACATTTGCAAGGATCATTATTCAAAGGAGGTTGTAGCATCTGAGTCCTGTTGCTTGGATATCTCACATGGAGAACATGGTTATACGGAGTATTGGAAATGGTGAGGAAGCACAAAGGGTCTACGAGACAGGAAGAGGCCAAGTCTTGAGCTAGTGCGAGAATGAAAGATGACAGCCAAGAACATCGCTGTCCCCAAATATGACTCACCAGGTCCAATTCTCAGATGCGAACATTCCTGGCACCATTCTCCCATGTCATGCTTCTGGGCTGAGCTTTCACTGTATAAAAACGTTGTTGCATTTCGTGTCGATGGATAGAGAAAATCAGGCTCTAAGGAGAGAAGTTTTGACAGTTTCAGCATGCTTTCGTCTCTCAAGTAATCTTCTGATACGTTTGAGAGATGTCTGAATAAACTTGGAGATTTTAGAAAATGGTTCAGAATCCATGGTGGATGCATTTTAAAGGAACCAAATTCTTCCAGTAAGATAGGAATCTTTTTCTGAGAAACTCCATGATCAAAATTAAATTGTTCACACTTCTACTAAATGGTGAACTTGGAGCCAATGAAGCTATAATGTGGAGGTTGAGCATGCAACATATCACACATACACACACACATGCATGTGCATACACACATACAACTTGCTTTGTAAACTTGTATACTACTAGATTCACAAACTAAAAAAGGCAATCTATGCAATTAGTAATTTAACATTGTACATAAGACATTTACAAACTGTGTTATGTATATTACACTCTAGGATTTCTATTAAGCTCTACATCATATGTTCCTAAATTTAAAAAATATTTTTTTCATTTGATTTGGGTCCACCATGATGGTGTGGTGGGCTAATATTCTTCCTGCAGTGCTGGTATTCTATATAAAAGATTTTGTCCCAGAAGCTCCCCTTCCAATACAGCTCCCCAGCAACGACATGAGAAAGCAGCAGAAAAGGACCAGGGCTCTGGGTCTCTGCACCGTTGTGGAAGACCCAGAAGAAGCTCCTGGTTCTCTACTTCACACCAGCCCAGTTATGGCTGTTGTAGCCATTTGGGGAGATGAAAAACTTTCCTACTTTCCTCTGTTTCTTTATCTCCCCCCCCCTCTGACTTTAAAGTAAAATAAGATAAATCCATTAAGAAAATATTTTTATTTTATTTGAAAGCCAGATAGAAGGCTATGAGGCAGATATCTTCTATCTACTGGTTCACTTCACAAATGCCTACAAAGCTGGGATTGGACCAAGCCAAAGCCAGGAAAGAATTTTAATCCAGGTAATTCATGTGTATAGTAATGACCTAAGTATCTCAGCCATCACTATTGTTTCCAAAGATTTGCATTAGAAATCAGAGGGAATGGAAATTGGTAGCCAGGACTCAAGCCAGTCACTTTAATAGATGATGTGGACATTCAAAGTGATGGCAACTGCTGTATTACACACCTGCCCATGCATCTTGCACTTAATTGTGTACAATTAAGACATGAAGCTGAAATTCCAGTGTTTAAATTCCGAGAAAAACCTGCTGATCACCATGAGGTCATAACAGAATAATCTTTGATGACAGTGAAACATTTAAAAATTGCCACCTGCCACAGTGCTTCCCAAACATTAATGTGTGTATGAATCATTTAGAGATCCTATTAAAGTGCAAACTCCAGTGCAGTTGGCTTGCATTGAGGCCTGAGACTCTGTTCTTCCTAACGATTTCCCAGGTTAAGCCTGCAAGGCTCTGGGTCATGCTTGGAGTAGTCACAGTTGAAGATAATGTTTGTAGCTGAATTTCATTACACAGCTGTGCTAGTAAGGCATTAAGTCTATTGTCAGAAATGCCAGCAAAGAAAATCTGAACTGAGCAGCTAAGTAAAAATCACTCTCTTCTGCCAACACTTTGTGGTTGAGAAATTGAATTAGACTATGTAGTGAAAATCTAGTTTGACATTTAGTTATAAGCTGTATTAATGCTTTGTATGATGAGATAAAGTTTCACAGCCTGCTATCTTTTACTACAACATTCAGTGAATTATAGTTAGAAACTTTGGATCTCCATGTCTGGAATTGTGATGGTGAAATCTCTAGTGTAGTTGCATACTTTCTGTTTAAATCAAATGTTTTTTATATCATCAAGCAGAACAATTTATAATACAAGGGATTGGGCTGGGCGCGGTGGCATAGTGGTTAAAATTCTCATCTTGCATGCCTGGGATCCCATATGGGTGCCGGTTCTAATCCCGGCAGCCCCGCTTCCTGTCCAGCTCCCTGCTTGTGGCCTGGGAAAGCAGTCAGGGACGGCCCAAAGCTTTGGGACCCTGCACCCGCGTGGGAGACCCGGAAGAAGCTCCTGGCTACTGGCTTCTGATTGGCTCAGTTCCAGCCGTTGCAGCCACTTGGGGAGTGAACCATCGGACGGATGGAAGATCTTACCTACCATTTCTTTTGGATATGAAGTAAAGCAACCATAAAAATATAGAATGAGGGGCTGATTCTTAAAAAGTAGCACAATTGGAAATGGACAAACAAACCCTTGCAAACTGGCATCTAAGGTGCCTTCTAATGATTGGCTATTAAATTCCAATTTTACACTTACACAAAACTGTATCTTCCCTTATATTAAAAATCTTTATAAAGAAGCCTTCCTTAGAAAATATCTTCTAAAATGTTAAAATTCATGTCTATACCATTCATATGTTTACTAGACAAGTTTTTCCGAGTTGTGTATTGGTTACATAAGGATGTCAAGTTAATTTGCTTCAGATGGAAGAACATTTGAATATAAATAATATTGTCCAACCTTAACACTTTGTTTGAATTCTGTTTTTAAAGTTAATTCCTCATCAATCACACTGTCTATTATTCTACATTTTAAATTGAAGGAATAAGATTTATATTAGAAGTTAGATTAGAAACCTGGAAATAATGAAAGATTTTCACTTTTAACTTCTGAAGTTAGCCGCAGAAGTTTTATTTGTAAAGCATTTCAATCTAATAGAAAAACTGTATTAAAATGTATATATGAAACGCTATTTTTGAAAAAGCTTTGTAATCAGTTCTATGACCTGATGATAAATACTCCTTAAAAATTTCACCTTTAAGAATGCTTTCCACACAATTCCTACATGCTGGTCACAGCACATGCTAGTTTTAGGTAGTAGACACAGAAATGGGCAATAAGCCAGTGCTGGGGAAGAACTCACTGTAGCAGACATGTGTCCCCCTTCCCTCACGTTCATTTCATCTTTATTTCCTAGCAACACGGTTGGGTTCCAGATGGAACCACCTAACTGGGGACTACCTTGTCTAGCACTGCCACTCTCCATTGCAGCCCTTGCCCCTAAGCATGACTATATGACTTTACTTTCACCAAGGGAAAACAAACGCAAGTCATATATACCTCTTTCAATCACAGGACTTAAAACATTTCATAAATGTTTCTTGGTTCTCTTCTCTCCTTTATTAAACTGGAATAAATTCAATTTCTCCAGAAAACATTCTTAAAAGCAAAATTCTGTTTTGTAATGGGAACAGAAACCTGGATCCCAGAATAACCATGTAGAACTTAATAGCCTGGTTATTTATTCTGGACTTCTCTGGAGGAAGCCACTCTCATTTTAAAACTCACTCTAACAGCATTGCAGCAACTTAGCTACTTACACCAAATAATAGTGTGATCAAGTCCCTCTTGGGTGCCCTTTTGCTTCCATTCTTGTGCTGCTCTGTAATTATGATGCCTCCTCGCTCAACAGGACTCGCAGGAAGATGCCTGAATGTTTGCTAGTTCTGTTCTGGATTCATTTCTTCAGTGTTCAGCTTGTTTGACTTCCATGTCCCAAGTCCTGCTGCACTGCTTGCTTACCATGTGCCTTTTTCAAAGAGCGTTGATAAACTTGGTCATTTTTGTTTAAAAGCTCATAGTCAGTTTTTCCCCCAAAGGCATTTATTTCCCTTGAGAGTTGTGACTTAGCCCAAACAGGTCGCTTATTGACAAAAGTTCAGGCTGAAGCTCACATATCATTCTGGTGTCTGTCCAACGATACTCTTTGGTCCTAGGTTTCTCCTGGTAACTGAAAAGGAAAGGCCATTTTTCCTTCCAGATTCTCGGGGTTCATTCTGATACTCTAAGTCAGAAAGAGAACAAAAAGGGAGCCAAGGCTCTTAATTTCATCTTTTCGTCAGTTTGTCGAAAAGCTTAAGCTTGAGCTTTTCTACCTTTGATTGGCGTTACCTACAAATTAATTCCTTTGCTTTTAGCCTCACAGAAACATTAACTTCATAAACCTAGAGCAATAGGTGGAAATCTGGGGCATCTAATTCACTGAAGCAAATTAATGGAAACCTCCAAAACCTAAGTTGAGTTATATACAATCTCATTGGTTAAATTTGCTCGCAGAGAGTAGGTAATTGCTATTTCTATACTTCCTTTGTGTTTGACAATGATACATTTAACTTATGCCATTTCAAATTAAAAACTGAAATAATCTCTTACTTCAAATCACCTAGAGAAACTGACAGCACTTCAGACACCACTTGGGACCTCCACTTCCCATCTCAGAGTGCCTGGGTTCACACTGGCCTCCGCCTCTCACTGAGCTTCCTGTTACTGTCATCCTGGGAAAGAGGTGATGGTTTAGGTAACTGGGTCCATGCTAGCCAATAGGAAACTCAGACTGAAATCAATGCTCCTTATTTACACCAGGTCTAACCATGGCTGCTGCAGGTGTTAAAGGAAAAACAGAAACCAGTGAATAGATTCCTCTCTATTTCTTTCTGTTTCTTTGTCTTGCAAATATGTGAGTAAATTTTCAAAGAGAATACCTTGAAAATAAAAACAATGCCCCAGCAAGTGAGTTTTACTATATAATCACTTGCTGAATTTAATATATGAACTAAATATGCTTGTTTACATTTTCATAATCATGAACAATTTGAATCATACTGTACTTCCTCAAAGTGTAACAGAATCTTTCCAAGAAAACATCAATGTGAAATTTAATAGCTTAGATGACAGATTATCTATTACAATAATTGAAATTTTCTCAGCTTCATGGTCAAACCCTTTGGAAGATTCTGCCATATATGCTTTGTATACATATTAGTTATGTTTTTGTGGAAGGATGTTAAGAACTAATTTTTTTTCTAAGTTTTAAAAAAAGATTATATTTGATTAAACTCAAATATCTTTGTATAACAACTTGCATACTGTATTTAGATTTTCATGTGCAGTGCTGTTTATAGTCCAGATGAAACTGCTTATAGCTGGATGTGTTTGTTTAATTATGGCAGATATTAAAATGTATAAAACATTAATCAACACATTCAGAAGCATAAATCAAGTAAAAAGAGAAATGGCCGACTGATTGCCTTACTTAGAAATACTGCCACACTAGTTAATCCTATGAGTGATCACATCCAGTGGCTGCATTAGGAACCTGCACCAATGTGTGCTCCACGGTCATGAGAAAAGTCTCACACATATGTGGTTGAACAATTAGAATGTGGAAATATTTATTTTTGTTCTAAAAAAATGACAAATTTTTATTCCTAAATATTCTGTTTTTCAGAAGTCAGCCCTCTAAGAATAACCTATAAATCATTAATTTACTCAAAGTAGCAACTTTAAGAGTGAAAGAATGATAAACGTATCACAACTCATACCTTCAGAAGAATTGCTTATCATGCTTTGAGTTATTCTCATGTTACACTCTTGGTCCTTGAATTCTGAGCTCACTGTAGCACATTAGAAGACTTCACAAAATTGCAATACTCTTTTCTTTTGTAATATCATTTAAAAATCATAGTCTTTTGTAATATCATTTAAAAATCGACATACCATATGACCCAGCTATAGCACTCCTAGGAATATATCCAGAACACTTTTTTTATGAGAAACCAACATGCACTCCTATGTTCATAACAGCACAATCAGTAATTGCAAAAACATGGAAGCAACCAAAATGCCCATCAGCAGAGGATTGGATAAGAAAGCTATGGTTCATCTACTCCATGAAATACTACTCAGCTATTAAAAAAACCAAAATGCAGTTCTTTGTGGCCAAATGGGCCAAAGTGGAAACCATAATGCTAAGGGAAATGAACCAATCCCAAAAGGTTAGATAGCACATGTTTGCCTTAATTTGATATGATATGGTGTTAAGCATATCATGTTATGTTATGGATATTATGTCATTTGTAGTATATAAACTAAAATTGAACTGTGAATGGGGGGTCACAGAAAGTAGTTAAGAAATCGCATTTATTTTTAACATGTTGACTGCTCAATACCATGTCAATTAATTCCATAACGATGTTAATTGTTGCAGATGGTATATTAGTGCTTTTATTTGACCGGGATGATACTCTGCTGACTCTGCCCTCAGACCAGAGAGGGTCTTCCCAATAAGTAGTTGAACTTGTCTGGACTATAAGATGTTGGACTCTATGCTTGGCATATACTTGCAAAGAGGGAATTTCAACTGAACTTGAACTATGGTTATGCAGCGGGGTGGAGGAACCCACTATGGGGGGATGGTGGGGGGAGAATCCCAGATTCTATGTAATTACAACACAATGTAATTAATGAATAAATTTAATAAAAAATCATAGTCTTTATTAATCTATAGGCTTTAAAGAAGTATTCCTTAAGACTTTCCCATAATATAAATTACTTTGTGTTCAGATCATACCTGGGAACAGAGAAGTATTTGAAAAGATCCAAAGAATTAAAAAGCCAAATATAATATATTTTCAGGGCTCCATATATATAAATTGTGCTGATTCAAATTGAACATAGGGTGTAGTTCATCCTTGCAAACTTTCTTTTGAGGTGGGAAATAGGAAGGGTGGATGGAAAGCTGTTTGTTAAGCAGAGGAGAGGTAGTATGCTTAGGGCTACAAGAGCAGTGTTTCCCAGCATTACGGATACAAGGGAATGGCCATGCCAAGGCAGAGTGCTATATGCTCAGCTCGCCCTTTGACATGTAATGCTGCAAATTTCTTCTTTTAATAAAGCAAGATCCATAGATAGCAATGCTTATCCTTAATTTTTCTAGGTTATAGAGTAAATACTTTTGAAGACAACACTTTCCTCCAATGAATTTGTATCATGGGTGCTTTTTTTAGTGTTTTTTTTTTTTTTTTTCCTAGTATCTTGTTGACAATGCACCAAACAAGTTGTAGCACCTCTGCCTCTCCACCCGGCAGATCATTGGATAAATCGCAGTAGATGAATGACATGTAAAAAGAATTTCCAAAAGTGCAGGTCTTTTTCCTATGAAAAAAGGTACTTTTGGAAGATAATGTTTGAATTTTCATTGCATGACAGGCACCAATGTTCCATCCCTTGAAGTGCAAGCTTAGCTGCATAATCATTTTTGGTGAAAGTACCTGGGAGTCCCCTAAGTAGATACATATAAATATCAGCTCAATGACTTGACATTGAATTGATTCCCAAGCATTTCCAAGATTTCAGAAATACCAATGATTAGCCTATTAATGAGTATGGTAAACAGGAATTTTCTACAGAAAGACAGCTATTAATGTTATCAGTAAAGGTTTCAACAGGAAAGGGATGACATTCTCAAAAAGGATGGCTATAGAGAATTCACAGGACTATTTGAGGGTCAGAGTGTGGGTTTGTGGTAACTAAAAAGGATTGTGGATGAGGCAGTATCATCGCTAGCCTTGGCCAAGGCATGAAAGCAGTTAACTGAGCTCCAGAAAACAGTGATAGTCACAGCTAATGGAGAGCCACCCCCACAGAAGCCACGACACTGATGACAACCCATGGTCTGTGATGGAATAAAATTCCTCATTTTCCCCACTATTGTCATTTGTCAGGGCCAAAGAACTAGAAGCCAAAGAACAGGAGGTGGCTAAAGTGGCCTATGGGAATTGGCCTGATGGTTATGCAGAGCAGAACAGAGATTCCTGTAGAATGGGGAAAGAGAATCGAGACTTCAGAACACTCAGATTTCTTTACATTTGAGCTTGAGAGTTGTTATTTGTTACAGTTGGATGGCAAATATGTACTAAGGATGAGGTCCCTCTTGGAATGAGAAAAAGGGGAAGTCTCTTTAAAACTATGCAAAAAAGTTGCTTATGCCCCAAACTGCCTTTAGAAAGATAATATACCAACCCCACTCTTGAGTTTCTAGTTTGATCATGCAACTGGAAAAAAGGCCATGATTTCATCCTTTGAAGGTTTTAGTTTATCAAGAGAACAGGAAGAAGTTACCAATCATATCATTCTGATAGCTTTTTGTTGTGAGCAAGCTAAACAAGATGGCAGTACCAGTCCTTTTGAATTTTGTCTCTATTCTGATTGTTAGCTGCTGTTCCGTTTTTTTTTTTTTCCCAAAAAACATTCTGGCCAAAAGATCCTGCTTCGACCTAGTTTTCAGGTCTGCCTTTCTAGGAGCCGCTCTTCCTTGCTGCCATGACAGGAACTGTCTGACTTTAATAAATCCAGCTTTGCTCACTGATCTGTGTCCCTGAAAATGGTTTCCTGTGAGATGAGAACTGAGGTAGCCTTCCTCCATTGTGCCATTTCCCCATAAGATTTTTATGAGAAAGCTCATCTAATGACAGCAAATCAACAGCAACTGTAACACTCTTCGAGGGCATTTGTGACAACTCTTTGTTTTGTTGATCCGTCCAATTTCTTTGCATTCAACACTTCTTAATCATCTTATAAGGCAGATAAGCCAAAATCTGTTCTTTCCAAATTGAAAAACAAGGATGTTGAATTACATCACAGGCCCTCAGAAAACTCATGGAAAATGGGTGTTATGAAAAAACTATGCATGGCTTTCTAATTCTAAGCAAGATACTATCCTCATTGCCACAAATGGTTAGCAAACATACTCCGGTAACCAACCTGACGTTTCTTACATCATATCTTTGTGTTATTCCTAAGCAAAACATTTAATAATGATGATTTTGACAGTGCTCAAAATAAAATAACTTTTACACTTAATCTTAGGCAAAAGGCCAAGAAGTGATAATAAAATAGCTTTTAATGACTGAAAATTATTTTTCTTATTTGTATGAATGTTAAAGAATAATCAGACTCCAATTACTTTCAAGTGAATACATTCTCCTTAAGGAGAATCATTGAAATAGTCATAAAAGCATAAGTCATAAAGCTGATTAACTGGGCCCAGCGGCGTGGCCTAGTGGCTAAAGTCCTCACCTTGAACGCCCCGGGATCCCATATGGGCATCAGTTCTAATCCCGGCAGCTCCACTTCCCATCCAGCTCCCTGCTTGTGGCCTGGGAAGAAGGCAGTCGAGGATGGCCCACAGCTCTGGGACCCTGCACCCACGTGAAAGACCCGGAGTAGGTTCCAGGTTCCCGGCTTCGGATTGGTGCACCGGCCCGTTGCGGCTCACTTGGGGAGTGAAACATCGGATGGAAGACCTTCCTCTCTGTCTCTCCTCCTCTCTGTATATCCGGCTTTCCAATAATTAAAAAAAAAAAAAGCTGATTAACTGGTAGAAGCAAATATATAAATATATTTCAAAAATATATATATATCAAAAATATATGTAAAGCAAATATATATTTCAAATCTGTTGGTTATATTTTAGATTATGTGTTTAGTAGAAATAGATTTGCGTAACAAAGAATTTACTAAAGTATTTTTTTAAGTGTTCATGGAAAATGCATACTATGAAAAATTTACATGGATTTCAAAAGTTTTTCCAAGAAATTAAATTTAACCTTTTAAATTCCATTTTTCATGAACTCTTTAAAGTATCTTTGTATTTTAGTTTTAGAAAATTATTGTGGACACAGCCAAGCTTACCACCACCACGTACGTGCGTACATGGGGTGAGCGGCTCCCGGGTGGCTTCCTGATTTGCCGGGGTCCTGGTTTGATGGCCCTCTTTTGGGAGTGGGAAGGTTGTCCTGGGATCTGAGAAGCAGATCTGGAACTCCTCAGCGGGCCATGCAGCTGGAGTGGGGGAGGAGCTAGGAGGATCAGGGTGGGGCCTAAGCATCTCAACCCCAGGGCAACCATGCTGCCTGCAGGGCTCAGGTCCCCCGCCACAATTCCAGCCTAGCACAGCCAAGCTGACCACCACCACATACATGCGTACATCGGGTGAGAGGCTCCCGGGCGGCCAGTCTGCCTTTTGGTGCCAGGCTATGCCTGCTGGCCGCCTGGCCAGGAAATTCTGGAATTTGGTTTCTTTGATATGCTACATGAGTCGCTTCATGCTGAACCCATAGTTCTCTGAGAATGTGTATTAGTCCTTAAGATTCTCAATGGCAATAAATCTTCCTCTGAAGAACCTGTAGTCACTTTATAGTGCAGATTGCCAACACCAGTTCATTCAAAAGGCAAAATTCCGGGCTTGTCCAGCAGGATACCCCATTATCTGATAGGAGGAGGGATCAGCAGAGGGGTCACAGAAGGCAGGACTATGACATTGACTGCCATTCGAGAACCATACTTGGGGCTAGAATGTGTCAGGTATGTGTGGACCAATCCCCTGGAAACTCTGACCCCACTGGATGGTTTGGAAGGGCCGGTGGAGTCTGTGCAGGAGGCATGACAGTCTATGGGGCGCGCTGGGCTGACCCAGAGCAACCTCTGGCATGCTTGGCACTGGCTGGGAATGGGCCTGGTTGGGGAGCTTGGGGGAGGCCTTGGCTGGGTGGAGCTTACCACTGAGGGGCGCAGGAACTCGAAGGGGGCTGAGTTCTGGTCGGGTCACAATTGTAATCCCTTGGCACAAATATGGATTCGGACTTGACGCACCGTGCCGGGTTGCACCGCAGCACAGTTTGGTGCTCCGGAGGACCAGGATAGATGTGGGATGGGCTCGGCTAGGTTTCAACCCCAACTGAGCCATATATGAGCTATATGTGGGTATGGACGAGCCGTGGCTGGGCTGAGACTCTCAACAGCAGGAACCAGAATGGGTCGAGGAGCGGTGCTGGCCAAGGGACCTGCTGGTGTGCGTGAAGCCTGATGCCAGGAGGGGGACTGATGGAGGAATCTGAACAGTTCCTCTGACAGGACACTGACCCTACAAATAAACGCAGGAAGCATGGAGGTAAACAACCCAGAAGAGGCTTTGGAAAGTGACCCACTGGCATACATTTGGCTTGGGTTGGGGGCAGACCAGGCTGAGTCAGTTCACGTCATCCACTGGCAAATCCGAGCGCTGGAACTGCGTGGGGGCCTGGCCAGGTTTGGTTGCGATAAAAAACAGTACAAAACACAAAATGCCAAGGCGAAATGGCCTGTGCCAGTAGGGAATGCAGCACCCAACCAGCACACCTCCAACTGGTTTAGGTGAGGGACTAGTGTGTGATGGGCAGAGCCGGGGAGAGCTGCAATACTCATTGGTTTCTATGGAGGTCGGGGCTCAGAATAGATCCAACCCAGGGGTTACAACCACCAGCTGATCAGAGTGATGGACGGTGGCAGGCACTGTGCTTACTAGTAGTACATGTAGGAGCCTGGACTGGGAACACCTCAAAGTTTCTTTGGGGATTCCCCTGAACAAAATGGAGGAATCAAAACATTAACCAAGAAAAGATGGAAGATGGAATAGATCAACCAACCACCTCAGCTATATGCTTCCAGCGGAAAACTGGACAAGGGGAAACTCTAAGATAGACTATGTCAATCAGTGGACTCTGCACCAATCTCATCGTACCTGGACTGTTGCTGATGACATGTTGGAGCTTCTGATTGATCGAGGTGACGCTCTGCTGGCTCTGCCTTCAAACCTGAGAGGGCCTCCCTAAGAGGCCGTTGAACTTGAACTGGACAGTGGGATGCTGGACTCTGTATGGTGTGAGCTAGTAATTAGGGAGTCCTAACGGAACCTGAGCTGTGGTTATGCATCAAGGTGAAGGAATTCACCATGGGGGAAGGGTTTGGGGTGAAGAGGGGAGAATCCCAGTACCTATGAAATTGCATCATGTAATACAGTGTAATTAATGAATAAAAAAAATTATTGTGGAAAGTCATTTTCCACAATACTATATTATGAAATCAACGAAGATAAAAATGAAACTTGGAATTTAAGTAGCAAGTTAGAATTAAATGTGGTATAAAGTTGGAGCTAAATTTTGACTGTTCTCTACATATTACTTAGAGAACTATAAGTATTGGCCTTTTTAAAACAGCAGTTCACAAAACCTTACTGAGGTGTGCTCATATTTCCAGCACATTTTTCAAAGCAGACATGGATGGATATGAGTGTTGAGAGTAGAAAACGTATCCTACGGTAAATTTAATTTTAAAATATCTTTGTACTGATTCCATATGCCAGATGACTTCTGCTTGTAACTAGATTTGGATTTGTCATTATAATGATTGTTACAATTTAGCTCTGTGAGATGAATCAGCATATTTTTCTGCCTCAGAATGGTAGAAACTTCTATATTTAAGCTAATACTTATTTTCATAAAACTATTTTCAAATGCTGTGTATCACTTGAGTGAACTTCTACTTTGCAATTTGTTTGAAATTGAGTTATCAAATAGACTGATAGATTTGACACCACTATTCATCTTGGGGGCATTTCCTCTCCAAATCCTAGCAAAGACAATGCTTTGGAAAGATCTTCATAAGATTAATCCCAAGCTCTCAAAATGGAGGAGAAAGAAATTTTTTAAGCCCATGGAGGGTCATTGTCTTTGGAATTTCTTTCCTCCATAGGCTCCAGTTTATCTACATGTGGCTTTGGGCACACCAATGGCATCCTTGTTCTGTTTGAGCTATTGGTGGTGTGATGTGAGGCCCATCACCAATCACTATTAACCAAGGACCAGTGTTGCTAGTAGTGCTGCAGAACGAAACTTCTCTGCAAAAGAGAACTTGTTTTCTTGAGCAGCTTTACCAAGACATAATACACATTCCATGCAATCTACACATTTTAAGTGCACAATATAATGATTCTTAAGTACTGATACACGTTATGCATACACAGACTTGGGAGCAGAACTGATTTTAGGATACTTGATAATCTCACAGGGAAAGACTCTTTGATTTTCAAATTTGAGAAGTAATTACAAATAAATTAATTCTGTTTAAGATTATAAGGTATAAATAATTACAAACTGTAAGGTTATTTAATATGTGGATTTTTGTAGTCGGAGTAGTACCTTGAAATTTTGCTCACCATGAAATTGATAAACGTTTGGAGTAAAATGCCATTGCTCTGAGTCTATTAGTAAACCATGCAGATGTTGAAACTATCAGAATTACATTTATGTCAGACCCAAAATTGCTCAAACTGTAGGATTTTTTTGGAAAAATATTTTAAAAGTAATCTTATTTCAAATAAGTTAACAAGTTAAATCATTTTAAGAAATGAGATTGTTTCCTTTTACAGCTGCTGAAGCAGTATAGAACTTGGAATTTATTTAAATCGATAATCAAGTCAGAAATGCCATTGCCCTTAGAATGTACTACAGCCTCAGTCTCTTAAAACCACAGACATGAGTTTTCTCATAGCTCTGGAGGTTGGAAGTCTGATATAGGTAGGCAGGCAATGAGCTAGCTCTGTTGAGCTGGTAGGCACAAGCCCACATGTAATTCCATCCTCCTCCCTGTCAATCAAAAGTGCCCCCTTCTTTGGAATATATCTGTTGCCAGGACCTAAAGAACACCATGGAAATATGGATTTTGAACTCCACATGAAACTTAATTCCCAAGTAGCTTCACATCTGGACACCCCACCCAAAACCTCATAAAAAAATCAACAATTCGGAGGGAGTCTCCCTCTTTGAGGGATAGGGGAACTCCCATTCCCTCCCCCTGCCCCTTTTGGGCAATCCTCTGGCTTATTGCCTGCTCACAACAGGTATTTCTCTGTGTGGGGCAACCCATGTTCACACATGCATATGGATGTTCATTTCCTCACTTATTGAATAAATTTTAAATTTCATATGTCAGCCCTTAGAATGCCTGTCTTTGTGTATAACAAAGGCTTGGAGTAAAAATCAATGCATCCCTTGCTCACATCACAGGTGTGAGCAAGCTTACTTTAGCTCTAGATAGAATCCTTCCTGATCTCTTTCTGCCTTCAGATGGAGGCTGCCAATCTTTGGCATCCCTTGGCATGCAGCGGCATCACTGCAATTTTTGCCACTGTTATCACATTGCTACATTCCCTGTGCATCTATGACGTGACCTTGATGACATTTGCAAAGATTTCGTATTTTTGCAAACCAGCTCACATTAACAGATACTGGGTGGCATGAAATCAATACATCTTGTAAGGGAACCCAGCCAAAACACAATGATGTGACTCTTCCGGAGTTATTCATCGCTAATCATGCCTATGAATCTGTTGAGCTTTAAAGCCTTTCCGAAGGTCAGAGAGCTCTTTGAGGTCAAACATTCAGGTATAAATGGGGTTTTCAGAGGTCATATGTCTTCTTCGATCATGGAAGTCTAAAGAAACTAAAGAAAAAATGCTAAACGTGAAATCTGTGATCTTTCTAATTCTTTCAGTATCTGAATGATTTTGTGAAACATATTTAGTATATATTCAAAAGAAATATTTCTCGTTTGTTATCTAGCTTTTAAGCAAAATATACAAGCAAGTATACTAAAATGAAATCATATGGCAATTTCTTTCTTCTTGCAATTACACTTCATAGGAGTCAAGAGCAGTTTCTCTCCCACTTTGATGTTCAGTGCATTTCAAAGTACAGTTTCTATGGCAACAAGCATCACAGCTTGGGTTTGATGAGTTGCATGTGTCCCCCACATTCAGGCATTATCTGTCTCCCACTGTTCCTAGTTTTCTTTGTGTAGGTGTTATTTGTTTATATTTGTCTTAGATTTAATATTGTTTTTATGCTTTCGATTGGTGCCTAAAATATCTGTGTCTCAATGGTAACAGGATGCTAGATGAAACTCTTCCTGTTTGGTTTTCAGCAGAGGCCCAACCAGATGTGGCAAGTATAGTGCCACGTGATTTGATATGGACTAGTACAGGAAAGAGCTTCTGTTACCCTTAAATAACCGCCAGCTTATTATTTATACTGAAGTTCAGAAAGCTCAAGAGAAGAGGAAATATTTGCAGGAAGCATCTTGAGCGATAAGTGTCATTGGACTGTGATTCTTTCTGTGAGGTGAGGGCTGAAGGTCTGAGGGGCTTTGAGGAGGATGAGCAGAGAATTGCCCATGCACCTTCTTGTACTTAGGAGCTGTGGTAGAGGATATTCATGCATGAGTCTCCTGAGGACAGGAAGCTGGTTGAAGAGATCTATGGTGACAGAAGAGAGTGCTCTTCTTGAAAGAAACCATATTCACTATAGAGGTCTATAAGGAGACCACGTACGTATAAGAGACAACTAGGACTCTTGGGTTCTGTCCAAGAAGACTGCTGGAGGGTCAGAGAGGTCTTGCAAGACATCTGGAAATGAGCTGCAGATAACCATGGGCTGAAGGAAAAGAAAGAAGCTGGAGAACTTGAGAAGTGTGGGTGAGACACATCAGGTGGTGCAGAGTGTTGAAATCATCAAGACAATATCCACAAGAGAAAACTCCCTTAAACATCTGCCAAATCCAGACAGTGGAAGTCAACAGTTTTGAAGAAAAGAACTAACCTCACGAGACAGATCAGAGTGGCTGTGGGTAGAAAATAATGAAGCTGCTTCCCCACCCCCACAAGACTGACTGACTGATTTTTATGTGAAAGGTAGAGTGACAGAGAGAGGGCCAGAGGGAGAAAAAGAGATCACCCATAGGCCAGACAGCCTGGAATCTCATTTGAGTCTTCCATAAAAGTAGCAAGGTCCCAAACACTTGGAGCATCTTCCACTCATCCCCCAAAAGCATTTGTAGGGAGTTGTATTGGAAACAGAGCAGCCAGAATTCAAATCAGCACTCAGATTTTTCAGATGCCTATTTTGTAAATGGTGTTTTAGCCTGTTGCACCATGTTACTGGACCTATTGAGCTATTTTATGATTTGTAAATATGTCTCTATTTTAAAAAATCTAACTAGAATATCCTTCCATACCATGGGCATTCTTTTTCCAGTTAGCAACTGGATTCTCATAGTGCTGACAAAGTCTTTAGCTATGATTTTTCAAATGTATCATGTGCCATATGTATCATGCGCATGTGTCAATAGAGGTTACTAGCATTTAAATACTAAAGAACATCTCTGCATGTATATTAGAACTTTCTCAATTAATACACATCCATTAAAGGCAATGTGCCATGTGCCAAGAACCAATGTTCTGAGGGAAAAGCTAATTTTTTTTTTTGCCAGATAGTGATTTTAGTAGAAAAGCAATGGGTTGAGATTTTTCTTGCCAGTTCTGTGTCTATGCATCTCACCAGAGAGGGGCCATACAAATGTGATATGATATATACCTGTCAACTCTTTACCATTGAAATTTTTTAACAAAATGATTTCAAAGGGAGAAAAAAAGAAACAACACAAGAGACTAAAAGCTCCATGTGAATCCAGAGACTCAATCCAGGCGTTCTGTCTGGTTGGCAGGAACCCAGTTACTTGAGCCAGCACCCACTGCCTTCCAGGGTGCACATTAGTGGGAAGCTGGATTAGGAGCTCCAGCAGGGTATAAAAATCCAGGCACTCTGCATGGGCATCTTAATAGCTAGGCCAAAGACCCAGCTCTTTGATTCATTCTTAATAACTTTGTGCCAGGATTCAGAATTTAGACAGAAGCTCACAAAAAGAATTTAACTCTTGCAGAGCTTCTCATGGTGCCTGTACGTGTGTAAAGAGTTCAGAAAAAAGAAACACCATTTTTCCCTTGAGAAGTCACAGAGCTTTCAGTCCCACGCTATATGCTATTTCTTCATAGATCATGTCTACTTAAATGTTATGACCTTGTGGTAGACTCTGAGTCTCTTGATAATTTCTCCTTAAATTCCCCTTTCCAACTTCCCTATTCTGGCAAATGCAACATTGCTTTCCTTACTAAGGCTGCAGCCGCAGTCATCTTTCACCTGTTTCCCAGTCATTTGAATATCCAGGTGTGCTATTACTATTTTTCCTTCTATTTATCTTTTTTTAAAGGAAAGTCAGATATACAGAGACAGAGAGGAAGAGAGGAAGATCTTCTCTTCGATGGTTCACTCCCCAAGTGGCTGCAATGGTGAGAGCTGAGCCAATCCGAAGCCAGAAGCCCAGAGCCTCTTTCAGGTCTCCCACATGGGTTTAGGGTCCCAAGGTGTTGGGCTGTCCTCGATTGTTTTCCCAGCCACAAGCAGGGAGCTGGATGGGACGCGGGGCTGCCGGTATTAGAACCGGCGCCCATATGGGATCCCAGCACATGCAAGGTGAGGACTTCAGCTTCTAGGCTACCGGGCCAGGCTCTGCTCGTACCATTTTTAAAACATTTCCCATTGTCTCACCTTCCTTTGCAGTTTTACCAGGTTTACTTGCTGCCTGAATTTGCCCAGTCTTCAAAATAGCTCTTCTTACCCCCCAGTTCTTTTTGATTTCCCACACACAGCCGGCAACTGCTCTCAGAAATAACTTATCACTCTAGTTAAGGAAAATTTTCTGGCTAATCACTGCCTCAGAACAAACATAAAACTGCACATGAAATTGCAACCCCATCTCTGTATAGTGGAGCCCCTCTGATCATTGTGCATTATGTTTTATTCTTTTTCTGTAGAATGCCTTTATAGCCTCAAAGCTAATTTCCTTTATTCATTAAAAAAATGCTAACAACTCTACTGGATGCAGTGGAAATGAAAGGCAAAATCCTTAGGCACAATCACTTGCAGTCTAGAGGAGCAAGCGAAAAGTTACGTTAGCACAGAATCCAATGGGATAGGAAAGGCACAAAACACCATGCTTGTCTTATAGAAGATTATTTTAAAAAGTTAAATTTAGGGCCTGGGGCAGTAGCCTGATGGGTGAAGTACTTACCTTGCATGCAACTGGGTCCCCTATGGCATGGTTCATGTCCCAGCTTTCCCAAATCCCACCCAGCTCCCTGATTGTAGCCTTGGAAAGCAGTGAGGACGGCCCAAAACCTTGGGACCCCATACCTACATGGGAGACCTGGAAAAGGTTCCAGGCTCTTGGCTTAGAATTGGCTCAGCTCTCATCATTGCAGCCACTCTTCTCCATATATTTGACTTTCCAATAAAAACAAATACATTTTTTTAAAAAGTTAAACTTATACTAAGATCTGAAAGCAAGGCAAGGATCTTCCAGAAATCTGATCAAGTTGTGTACCATGTGTTACCATCCACAAGTGAAATTATACATGGTTAGCTTACGGAAACAAGAGAATTTTTGTGGTAAATTAAAGAAGATGGTCACATATTTATTTTGGGCAGTTGTAAGAATGCGGATATCATTCAATAAAATAGGAAAGGGAAATGGAGTCAATTTGAGGTTAAATATAATAGTTTACTTTTCAACCAGCTGGCCTTGACATAGCTATGATTCTTCTACATGAGAATACACATAGATGAAGTGGGCCTGTGGCTTGGGAGGCAAATCTGAATTCACAACACATTGTTGGGAACCAGGAGACTCTATGGATTGTAACTAAAGTGATGGGAACAGATGAGACCCCTCTCCCCCCTGGCCACCTAAAAAAAGGAGAATCTGGATTTGAGAAGTAAAAGCACTAAAGAGGAACAATATTCAAATAAAGGCATAGGGTGTGGAAACTGCAAAAGAGGCTGAGGTAGAAAACAAGCAGAGAGGAGCATCATGGAAGGGGCATAACAAAAACAGTTTCTAGATGTGGTAGATACTGTTAGGCACTACCAAGAGCCCGAGCAAGACAAAGTCCCAGAGGTGCACAGAAATTTGACTGGTGTGGAAGGCCTATATTGTAGTCTGTCTGCTTTTGAATTTAAGCAGCGTTGAGTCCCAATAGAAGATGAAAGCGAGGAAGTAGGGATGAGAGTGTAGCGGGATATTTCCTTCCCTTCTTCTGGTGGATTTACCTCGTGCTATATATCGTTTGATTTAAAAGTTGTACTTTGTATCTGCATGCCCCTTTGAGGCTACTGTTAGAAATAAAACTTCTGCAGTTTTTAGCTTTATAATATTGTACCATCCCTTAGACTTCCTCATATTCTGTTTAGTCCTTAAGTATGTCTTTATTTTCGTTAAGTTATCCCAACCAGTGGGAGCCATCTCAGAACACTGCTAAAGACTTGACTGACACATCAAGTACTTGTGACTTTGGGGTGAGTTCTTCTAGTGCTACGGGGGAGACAGAGGCCAAATTTTAAGTGGATTAATGGGTGATGAGAGAAAAGAAATGACAATCAGACTTTCAAAAAAGTTAAACAGCACGTGATAAAGAGGTAGTAGTCAAAAAGAAATACCCAGAAATATTTTATATTTGTTTTATGCTGGGAAGATTTGCTTATTATTTGTTGAGTATAACGTGGGAGAGAATGAGAAGTTGGGAACACAATAGCAATGGAAGCCAGCAACTAGGTGATGGTCTTTTAAGAAGGCTGGAGAAAATAAGGACTTTCAACAGAAAGGCCAGTCTTCCAGGAGGACCTGGTTCCCAGTCACAGGAGCAAGGATGCTTGGCATGCAGAGAACTCTCCATGAAAGACTTTCTATGTTGATGATGTCTCTTTCCCTTGTGAAGATGAAAACAAGCGCACCTGATAAAACTGAAAATGAGTGGTGAGGTGGGAGACAGTTGTCACTCCTCTGATGCTGTCTTCTGTGTACATCTGTACTTGAACTTTTTCAGTGAATAGTATTTACAACTAATGCTTCATACGCCAGTGATCAAATTACAATGTTATGCAAGTATACATATATTTAAATATTTGCATGAGGGGGTGTTATTTAGTTCAAAATTCAATTCTAGTTTTTCTGACTCATCAAAATCCTTTCCTTAAACATGTTGACTTAAAAAATACATTCCAAAAAGGGAAACAGGTGGGTTTTATAAACTAGCCTGGCTGTTCATTGAAGTTCCTCATTTACTTTTCTAATTAGAAAGCACAGGAGGGTTTGGACTGAGGTTGTAATTTACCAGAGCTGTATAGGATTAGTTTTTGAACATGTAATTCAGTATTTGACAGTTGTTAAATATTTGCTTTAATCATGAATTTATTATGAGTACAACACAATGGTACCTACTATCTTTGCATGGCTCTTTTAGAAACTGGCATATACTCATAATATTTAGCCAAATAATGAATGATTTAAAAATAGAAAATGCATTAAAAATGAAAAATGCAACAATTACTGTACTTCCTTGGGACCACATAAGCTTTGACAGAAAGTAGAATTAAAATTGACTGTGTAGAGAGCTCCAACGCAATTTTTTAAAACTTTTTAAAATTAATTTTAAATAATTTTAGCTCTTCAATAGGATCTTTTTGGAACACACACTAAAAACAATGTGTACCAACCTATTATAATAAGCCCTATATTTTTCCATCTCAAATATGATAATTATCCAAAGATAATAAAAATTTTTATCTTTTAAATTTATATTCTGGGCCCAATGCAGTGGCTCAGTTGGCTAATCCTCACCCTTCAAGTGCTGGCATCAAATATGGGTGCTGCTTTGTGCCTCAGCTGCCCAACTACCCATCTAGTTCCCTGCTTGTGGCCTACGAAAGCAGTAGAGGATGGGCCAAAAACCCTGGGACTTTATACCCTCATGTGAGGCTAGGGAAGGTTCCTGACACTTGGCTTTGAATTGGTTCTGCTCATTGCAGGCTGTGGATCAAACAGTCGCTAGATATTTCTCTGTGTCTCTCCTTCTCTCTATAAATATACCTTTCCAATAAAAGTAAATCTTTAAAAAATTATATTCATACACAAATTAATTTATATGTATCTATACATATATATAGATGCTGATCTATCCTGTAAACCAGTTTGTCTTGATTGTTGGCCGCAGTGTGGGTGAGCCTGACGGTACCACAGGGTTCCCAATGCTGTGCTCCCTGGAGTACACTTTTGGGCTAATTTGTGCCTTCAGTTTTTCAATTAGCTTTTTCCAAAAGTTTTTGTACTGCACAGTGAGAGCAAACAGCAACAGCAGCGTGCAGGTCAGTGCTGGCACAGAGCCCCTCATGTCCCCTCCTTTAGGCCCAGCCAGTTGCCAAAGCTTTACTCGCAGGTGACCCCAGCTGGGTCAGTTATGTTCCTCATCGTGTGGTTACTTTGTTTTGCCTTGAGCTGCATCTTGGTGAATGGCAAGCAAAACCACAATGGGGAGAAGAGGAAAGACATTTTCTGAGTTCAACTAAGTAATACATCATTTTTGCTATTGTCGTTTTTAAGATCTTGTCAGCAGCAGAGGTAAAATTTTGCTGTATTCACTTTGATTTGGAAGCTTTTATTTTTATTCCATTTAGCGCTACTCTGTTTTTCTGCTGGTCTTTTGTGCCATGCCAAATGGAGGCAGCGTGAAGAGCTGTCTTTGTCCCTCCTCTTAAAGATAAAGCTTTCAGGTTTTCATTATGTAGTGCAGAATTTCTAAATTCACCTATGTCCAGTTTATGATTTAATTTTTAAAAAGGATAAATATTTGAATTTTGTGAAATGCTTCTTCTGCATTTATTGAGATGACCATGTCATTATTATACTTCATTTCATTAGTATGGTGTGTCACAATTATTCATTCTTGTGTAATGAAAAATATTTGCAACCCAGGCTTACCCCTCATTTGATCATGCTGTTTAATTATTTTAATGTACTGTTGAATTAGGAATACTAGTATTTTGTTAAGGATTTTTGCATCTTTGTTCATCAGGAATACTGACTTACACTATTCTTTTCTTGGGATGTCTTTGCACTTGGTATCAGAATTAGCTGGCTTCTTGAATTAATGTAGAAGCATTGAATTCTTGGTTTTCTTCTAAGACTTTAAAAAATATTGGCTATTATTGATCTTACATGTTTTGGGAAACCACAAATGAAGCCATCTAATCCTGACTTTGGTTTTGTTGTAGGAAATCAATCACTGCTCAAGCACCCTAATTTTTTTCTGATATAAATGCTGCTGTTCTTTAGTCAGCATTCTCTTCACTCTTAGCCCGTATACATTTGTTATAAAGTTAAAACGCATCTCTTGCAAATAACATATAGTTGCATTGTTACTTATTGATTCAATCAACCACTCTATTGATCCCTTTTTATTTAAAGACATTACTGAATGGAAAAGACATAATTTTGTAGTGGTTGTATATGTTGTAACTCTTTTATCCTCTTTTCCTACTTTCTTCAGTTGAAATTGTTCTTTTAAAATACCATATTTACCTTTGCTTGAAAAGATAGTATAAGCTTATATAAGGTAAATAACCCATACAAATACAATACATACTAGCCTAATAATTACATTTCATGTACATATGTGTATATATGTATGTATATAAATGAAACCATCCTGACTTTATAAATTTTGTGTAGGGGTCAGTGCAACTGCCCCACAGGCTAACCTTCCACTTATAAGCAGAAGCATCCCCTACGGGTACTGGTTTGTATTCCCAGCTGTTCTACTTCCAATTCAGCTTGTGGCTTATGGCCTAGGAAAGCATCAGAGAATGGCCCAAGCCCTTAGGTCCTTGTACCCATATGGGAGACCTGGAAGAGGCTATTGGCTCCTGGTTCCTGGGTCTTGGCTTTGAATCAGCTCAGCTTCCACCATGGGGGAGTGAACCAGCAGATGGAAGCTCCTTCTCTGTCTCTCCATCCCTCTGTAATTCTGCCTCTCAAATAAAAATAAAGTAAATCCTTAAAAAACATATGAAGATAATTCTGTGTATTGTGCACTAAGGATGCACTTGCACTAAGTTTATTAGATTGGAAATCTATTTTAAGGTTAAGATTTAACTTTTATTTTCTTTTCCAAAAGGGCTCTATATGTAACCCTCTTCTTTGACTACCATCTTGCCAAGAGGAAGCACTCTGGGCCTCTTGTGTGTAATGAATTCCAAATCCAGACCATTCCCAGCACAGCCTCCTCTTTGAGTTATTCTGGCAGAGCAGCTTGTGCTTTACCTTTTGGCATCTCGACATGTTAGTCTGCATCCATGATTCCAGGGGACATGGTTCAAGGTCGCTGAGCAAGATGCTCCAGCCTTTCTGGCAGGCAGAGAAGAGGGTAATGCAGAGATTCAGTGTTTCTGGGGAAGGGGCTCATGATACACCATCAATTTCCTCTAAAAAGTAATTTCTAATATCCAACACTCTGGATCCTTCTAACTCTTCCACAGACTTTCCGTTGATAATTAGCTAAGACATTGAATAACCAGCAACTCACTCTAGAGTGCCAATGTATTTGTCACCTATTGTTTTAGTAAACTCAGCTAAACTATGGGTTATAATTGGCTATTTAAGATCTTACTACTGTAATAGCACAATGTGGAAAGTTAAAATAGGATGATTTGATAGTCATCGTACAGTCCCTTTAAGTTGGATTGTCCAGGAAGGTTTTTATTGTCCAGGGGAGAGAGCATTTTGAGGAGAGAAAGGAATACATGAGGAAGTTTTCAGATGGCAAAAATGACATGAGAATGGTCATGGATAATGAAACAGGCTCCTGTAGATACAGAATGAAAGGATGAGAGATGAAGTCAAGGAAAAAGTCAGGAACCAAGCTTCGTTAGACTTCATAAACCAGAAGATACATTTTTTTCAAGACATTGAAACGGGATGGTAAACAAACAGAATAAAGATAACTTCTCAATTATTCACTGATTATAAAAACAGAGTAAGAAAGACAACATATGGTCACTACTTTATTAAGTACAAATTCTGATTTTTGAAAATTTAGCATTTTATTTAATCATATAAGTTCATTCTAGTTCCATGATACTCCCTTTGGCACCAAACCATCTGAGTTTGCTTCATTGTCTATTTGTTTTTTCAGCTCTGACTGAAAATGTAAAGGATTACAAATAGTTCTCTGAGCTTTAAAATGACTTAAACTAAATAATGGCCATCACGTGTCTCATAAAGGAAAACAAGGATTTTCATCCTAGAGTCTCCCAGATGAGGGCTGGGAGCCTGCCCCCTGGAGCTATGCTTTCTCTGAAGCAGTACCTCAGGACAGGAAGTGTCAGGGAGTACATGATGAATGCCTATGATTTTTGGCAAAATGACTCACAGACAAGGCTCTGGAGACCCGCCATCAAGATAAAAGAATTTTATTTAATTTACCAAATAAATGAAAGCATAGTGAGTAAAGAGGAAGTTAGGAGACTTCGAGCATCCAAGAAGCAAGCTTCATTCTCCCCTCATTTGTCAGAATGTGGCCAAATAAGTATCCTGAAACTGTAGAGGCTTATTGGCCTGGGTTAAAAGGTTTAAAGCAGCAATATTCAATGTGGAAACTATTTTTGGAGCACAGTGTTTAATAGCACAGGCCTTGGAGTCAAGCTTTCTGGGTCAAACCTGGTTTCTTGTGGGCTGATTTGTGATTAGCAAATAATTTGTTTGTGTTTCAGTTTATTGCTTTTTTCTTTTTAAAACAGTAAATGACATTTATTGAATATTTTATTTATTTTTTTTACATTTTATTATCATTATTATTTTTATGATATAGTTCCATAGGCTCCTGGCCTTTCCCTTATCCTCTCTCCAAACCCCTCCCCCACCACCTAGTTCCTCTGTATCATTACTAAAATATAGTTCTTCATACACAGTCACATGTCCATCATTGCGGGCATGGACAATGGCAGAGAGTCCAGCATCCTATTGTCAAGATACAGTAAACAGTTTCATTGTAAGTCCATATTTGTCTGGAAGTAGAAATGCATGCTACATTGTATCCTCACTTCTGGATGTTAGTCTCCATTTCACAGCTACTGTACATCCCCTCAAATGAAAAGTCATAATACAAAATCAACAATAGAAAGAAAAATAGAAATTTACAATGTCATGAAGTTAAATGACATGTTACTAGATATGACAATCTCCATTACACGGCTACTATACATCCCCTTAAATAAAAAACCACAAAACAAAATCCACATCAGGGAGAAAAAAGAAATTAACAACACCCAGAAGTTAAATAACATGCTACTAAATGACTAATATGTAGCTGAAGAAATGAAAATCAAGAACCTTCTTGCAGAAAATGATGCTACTGTATGATCTACGAGTCACTGAATAATTTAATCAGAAGAAAGTATTTTGAATAGATGAAACTAACAGAAAACAACAAAACCCATGCGTTATAGTTTCTGCTGATCTTTGTTGGTGAAGTGTATCTCTTCTAGACAATAAATAGATGGGTTTTGTTTTTTTAATCCAGTCTAGTAATCTATGATGTTTGATTGAGCTTAAGCCATTTACATTCTGAGTTTAATATGTATGGGTGGTACTTCGGTTCTGTCATTTTAGGAATAAATTGTTCACTGGTTTAGTCTTCTGTTGTCATTTCACTGGGATGTTCTTCCTGTTTGCCTTTGGTTTTGGTAGGTTTATTGGCTGTGAAAAGGGATAATATTGCTCCATGCTGCCTGGTGTTATTGAAAATTCAATGAGTACATATGTGTGCAGCCATGAGAGCATGGCCCACCTATATAAACACAATGTAAACACAGAGATCAGGGACTTCTGGATACAGGGATCTCACCAAAATGACTTTCCCCTGCACAACTGCCAAGACGAGAGATAGTTTCCATTTTCTATGAAAGCTGTGACTAATATAGTTGTGGCACCTCAGATTTGATTTTCCATTAGAATGAGAATCAGACAGGACTGTGTTCACCTGGAACACAGAAGCAAACCAGAAACGGAGGGAACTGTACAGCAAGAAGCAGAGGAGTCACAAGGTAGAAAGAGAAAAGTGTCAAACAGGTGAGCAGAAGAGAAAGGCTGTGAGACTATTTAAAAGACTGATGACCATGTACTGAGGCAGTTACTATAATAAATACTTGCATAAGTGCATTTGTAGGTGGGTAAGTAAATAGTCAAAAACAGTAACACTTCAAATACAATTCTTTTGGGTGTATCTTGTAAGTAGAAAGAATCAGTTTTGATTTCAAAAGAAAACATGGGGTGAAAAGAAAAGTGATATGTTAAAATTAGCAGATTGCTCATGATAAAAAGATGAAATTTTTGTAGTTTCATCCATCGAGAGAGAGGTGAGAACATGTGGAAAGCTGTTCTATTTGTTCTCAGCAAACAGATTTGTAGGGTTAACGCAGTGAAGGGTGGTAGGCGTGACAGGAGTCTTTGGCATTCTTCCTAATACCTGAGGCACAGTCCAAACGTGCTGCTACAAGCATAAGGCTAAGATGGTGATTTGAAGTAATAACTGGGAACTGCATCTAGTTATGTCTGCCACATCTTTGTGCACTGAAGTTTAAACTGATTCAAGTGAAAAGTCCTGGCTGATCAGCTTTCACAGCTGCTTCACTGCAGAAAGCATCTGTTGCTGGTGCCAAATGAAATACTCACATTAGATGTGCCAAGTGGTGCAGTGTAACTCAGGACAGAGTACAGACAGCAGACTTAAACAGTGCAAAGTATCACACATAATGGGAAAGGGCATTTGGGATTTCTGAATTGGTATCTTTTAAAAATCAGGGGTAGATATGTTGTCAAACGCTTTGTCATAAGCAATGAGATAAAGGACCTGATCGTCCTCCTGTTCTCTCGGGGGCATGAATTCTCAGGATTAGTTACGTTCTACTATGTGGCCAAACATAAGTAAAGAATTGTCACTAACATTTGTATTCAGCTATCAGGACTCACAATATAGTGCAACACAATAGAGAACTGTAGGAAGGAATCAGAATGGATGACCACTACTGAGTTTCTCTCTTGCTTTCAGCTTTATGATCAAGGTGCTGTTTATATTTCAGGGTCATTACATATTATTATACTCCTCCCAGGCACTTCATGCAGAACTTGGTTTTGAAGCAAAAACAAATTCAAAAAGCATAATGGCAACTAAATGATGGTGGAAATGGAGCTGGCTGCTATATGTTTAGGGAGGCTGAGTTCTTGACAAGTACGCAAGGGCAGAAAAAGACAAATGAATCTAAAGAAGTAGCAGGAAAGAAAAACATACAATCAGAAGTGAAGGACCTGACTTTGGGAAGGAAGGCAGAAGGATAGAGGTGGAGGCTGTTGAGAAAATACTTTAATAGGTTATGTTGTCTAAGACACGTTCCTAGAGCCAAGAGTGTGAAGTGGGTAGAGTATCCTGCAGGAGAAATAGCTAAAATCATAACTGAAAAATAAAATTCCACAAGGGTTTAGGTTGGCTTAGAGACTTGGAAAAAAAGTCAGGCTGGAAAGATGTGCAATAAATAATCATATAAGATTTGAACAGAACAAGGCAAAAGGTAAGTAAGAAACTAAGAAACCACCTCCTCTTCCTGAGCTAATTACAGCCTGTTTTAGATCTATGTTTATCAAACAAAAAGATTTTTAAAGTTCAAGCTCTCTGAATTTTCAGTGGGTTTAATGAATTTTAAGTATACATCATTTAGAACAGGTTTTGATATTAAGGTATTATAGGAAGTAATTGGATTAGGTGAAAACCAATATTCTGCATTATTGGATTTATAAGACATTCCATCTTTTTTGAATCACATCAGGAAATTATGTTTAAGAGGGGTGACCACCTGGATATCTCGTTAATCAATAGATAATGTCTACATGTACCAAAACCCATCATACTTCATAAAGAGCTAAGATTATTAACTGTCAACTAAGACTAGAATGAATAAGCAAAATAAATTTAAAAGTTGAAAGATATATAGGTTGCTTTGCAAAATCAGTCAAGATAATCAGAGACTGAAAATTTAAAAAAAATAGAGATAGAGAGTAGGTCCCTGAGGACCATAGTGGTCAAGGTTGCCAATTAGCACACATAGGATATGAACAACATGGCAACTTTGGGCCACGTTTGCCTAACAGTTGGAGGAAAGAAAACAGAAACTAAATATTGGAAAGCTAAAATCAAATCATAAGATGATATTCAAAAGGCCCTCCCAATTGGCCTAGATTGATGCAGCATTATGAACTCTATCTTTTAAGCATTAAACATGTTCTGAGCAATCCCACCATATCACAGGGAACACAAAACCTTACATCAAATTCAGTCCTTGATTCATGCTTTCATGACTATAGTAATGAATCTAAGATCTCTCTAATACAAATTTTAAATGCCACATCAATGTTAAAGTTTAAGACACAAGCAAATATTATTTTTAATAGTGTGAAAAACATATAAAATGCTTCCTACATCCCTGTGAAATCTATTATCATAGTGCCAAGATGTTTTGATAATAAGAAAGCCACATGTTGCTAGATCAGATGTCATTCTTACAAATTGGGAAACAAATTTTTGTAAAGATCCAGTGTCAAAATTGAAAGATTATCAAAGCTCAGATATATATTTTTAAAGACACTGGCTTATTGCTTTCATGAAGGAACTTTTCATAGAGAAACTTTTTGTTAATACTAATTATATGACTACACAGATGTCTTCTTTAAACAAACAAAATTTCCTAATTCATTTAGAATAGGAAAGAATGTTAGATTCTCTAAAATATCCAGAATAAGCTTACATACTAGGGAGAGGCACATGCATCAAAAATTGGTAAGGCTTTTATTTTTTGTAAACATTTATTTATTTTTATTTGAATGGAAGATTTGCAAAGAGGAGGAGAGAGAGAGAGAGGCAGAGAGAGATCTTCCATCACTGGCTCACTGTTCAAATGGCTGCAGTGGCTGGGTCTGAACTGATCTGAAACCAGGAGCCAGGAGCTTTCTCCAAGTCTTTCATTCCTAAGCCCAAGGACTTGAGTCACCCTCTAACTTGAGCCACCCTTTGCTGTTTTACTAGGCCATTAAATATGGAGCTGGATAAGAAGCAGAGCAGCCCGGCACTAACAGGTACCCATATGGAATGCCCTGGCACCACAGGAGGAGGATTAACTGGCTACTACATAGTGTCCAACCCAAGACTTTTAGAAAGACTCACTAAAATGGATACTATAATTCAGAATTGACGTATCCTCTACTTGATTCTCAATATCATTCACTCTTATGTTCTTTTATAGCAGCTCTTGATATTAGTATTTCCTAGCCCCTAATGTCTACAAATTTATGTTTCGCTTTTTTCCCCACTACTTTCAAATCATTCTCAGATTGGCACTGGCCAAAGTTAACAACTCAGTAACACTGGCTTGAAGGGTTCAGAATATTCTAAGCTATCATGATTTGCCAAAGTAGATAGAGAAAAGTGAATTACAGATATTGATTTCATATAGTGGTTATAGCAACAAATGATCTCTCTTATTTGCATCCAAAGTTTTTACTTCTTAGTCTGTTTGCATGCTCAAGTTCCCACGTAGCTTCAGAATAAAGTATCTGACAAATAGTTGAAAGTTCAGTTTTTCTCCACATAAAACCAAAACATCTTGATTGTGAAAAACATTCAAGTGCATGTTTTAGCCTACTGTTTTCTCATACTACACTGTAAATAACTGGACAGAACACATTATGTGCAAGTCATACAGTGAACAGAGTTATAACTGCCTTCATTTATTTCAAGATACATTTACTGAGTGATCTTATGCACCAAATATTTGAAGAGAGGTTAATTTTAGCTCCAATTGGGTTAAATCTTAATGTAGAACAACTTTTAGGATTTCTAAAATAGATTTTGCTTGAAGGGATTGTACACCCTGAATAGAGTCACAGAGGCAGAACAACACAAGGGAAATTAGTTCGTTCCAGCTGGATTTTGGGTATGTGAGGATGACTTCTTGGAAAGAAAGCTGGAAAACTAGATATGTGCTGAGTCATGGAAAAAGTTAACTGGAGGTTAAGACATCTGGTCCTGTGTGCAACCATTCTGGGCACACAGCCTAAATTGACCTTAACATTGATCACAGTCCATGGAGGGCAATAATGACCATACCAAAGTTATCAAGAATATTTGAATGGGAGATAAAAAAGACAATTATATGATGCTGAAACTTAACTTGTGTTCTTAAGATTCATCATGTTTCCTACTTCATTCTGGCTATCAGTTTCTCTTATATCTCTCATCAGAATGGTTTAAAATCTCTTTTCTTTAATATTTGTAGATGCCATGATAGAAAAACCTTAACACTCCAACAAAAGTTGAATATATAAAAAGTACAGACTATATAAACAGTAGCTTTTTTGTATGATAATGACAAATTTAGAAAGATAAATTAAGGAACAAATCCTATCTGTCATTCCACAAAATCAAATATTTAGAAATAAATTTAACCAAAGTGAAAGATCTCTACAATGAAAATTATTGGAAGAATCAAGATTTTGGAATAGGATAAGGACACATTTAAGCAGACAGAGAAACATTAGCCAGGGTGAAGCAGAAAGGGCACATGCCAAGAAATGGGAGAGGACAAAGTAATGGCAGAAGGGCACTTGGAGACTGATGGACACAGGAAAGCAGCAGGGAAAATGGGGTGGTGTTTCACTAACCAGATATCCCAGAAGCATTCAGCCAGAGGTGATCTGAACTTCACTGGCAGCCAGAACTCCACCAGCAACCAGGTGGGAAGGGAGCTCAGGAGTAGAACCCAGACAAAGAACTACCCATCCTGCTGGTGTGGTGGATTTGACCAGGAGCAGAGACAGAGCAGCAGATCCCAAAAAGGCAGTATAGCAATGGGGTGTATTTCACAACCCAAATCCCCAGTAAAGCTGAATTAGGTGCCATATTGTGTAGGGAGGAATGGCTATGGGACAGGACTACAGATGCACTAAGCTGGGAGTGAACACATTTTGGGTTCAGTGAATTGCAACAATGTGGCATCATACAGGTTCCACCCAAAATAGGTAAAGGTAGCTTCCAGGCCTAATGGCCAGCAGATCAAGAACTCCAGCAGTGGCATATCAGGTTCCATTTTGGACAGTGTGGCCAAGGTCTTGAGACTGCAGGGACAAGAGTGAGCTGCACATGCACTGAGCTGGGAGCGAAATCACTGAGCTCAGTACATTGCACTGGTGCCACATCAAAAATAATACAGACTTTGGTATCTTACAAATTAAATTAGGTTTGTATGGCCCTCAGACCTAATGGTAGCAGGTCCTGCAAGAGTAGTCCTGACAACAACCAAGCTATTTAGTACACCTGGTGTCTCCCTAATCCTGGAAACTGTGCAAACCAGAAGTGGGAGAAATGTTATACAGACAATGGTGCAGTAACAGCACAGGGTCACAGGAGGTAGAGTGGTGAGCCAGGAGCTGGGGCTACTGAGGTCATGGTGGAAGTCTAACATAAGAGCCCAGATCTTGTTATAAAGCTTCTTATCAACAATAAGCAGCGCACGAAAGATTTTAAGAAATACATCACACAGGAGAGTAACACTGAAACAAAAGCAAGCTGAATTATTGGAAATGAAGGATGCAATAGAGCAAATTAAAAATTTAGTGGAAAGTCTCAATAATAGAATGAAGTAGACAGAAGAAAGAATCTTGGAATTGGAAGATGTTTCTTGTACAATGGAGAAATAATCAAAAAGATGGAAGTAGGGCTGGATCAGGCCAAAAAATTACATATATATATATATATATATATATATACAAAAATCAAGAGACACTATTAAAAGGCCAAATACAACAGTTACAGGACTCCCAGAAGCTGCAGAAAGAGAAGCTGGGTTTACAAATGTATTTAATGGAACAATAAAAGAAAATTTCCCTAATCTGGAAAAAGAATTGGGAAACAACTACCAGGAGGGACACAGAACTCCCAACAGGGTTGACCAAAAGTGATTTTCACCATAGCACATGATAATCAAGCTCTCTTCAATTGAACATAAGGAAAAGATCCTTAAATGTGCATGTGAAAAAAAAAATCAATTGACCTGTAGAGGAATGGCAATTAAATTCACAGCTGATCTCTCACAGGAAAGTCTATAGGCCTGATGAGATTGGAGTGACATACTCCAGATTCTAAAAGAAAAAAAATTGTTGGCCTAGGATAACATATCCAGCAAAGCTTTCCTTTGTCTTTGACAATGAAATAAAATTCTTCCACAGTAAGAAAATTTCAAAGAATATGCCTCTTCCAAACCTGCCCTAAAAATGATGCTTAAAGATGTTCTCTTGACAGAGAAAAGGAATAGCGCCCACCAAAACCAAAGGCAAATGGGAAGAACATCCTAGTAAAATAACAACAGAAGACTAAATCAATGAACAACCCATCGCTAAAATAACAGGATGAAATTACCACCTATTTATATTAACCCTGAATGTAAATGGATTAAACTCATCAATCAGATAACATAGATTAGTAGACTGGATTAAAAACACAAAACCCTTCTATTTGTTGCCTGAAGGAGATACAACTCACCAACAAAGATCAGTAGAAACTATGTCTCAGGGATTCTGATGTTTTTGTTTTTAGTTTCATTTCCTCAAAACACTTTTCTTCTCATTAAATTCTCTACTAATTGATCATAAAATAGCATCATTTTCTTTAAAATTCTCTTTTCTTTTTCATTTCTTCAGCGACACATTAGTCATTCAATAGCATGCTGTTTAATTCATGGCATTGTAAACTATTTTTCTTCTTGTTGATTTTGTTTTGTGACTTTTCACTTAAGGGATGTATAATAACTGTGCATGGGAGAGTATATTATCCAGTGGCATGTTGTTTAACTTCAGGTATTTTAAATTTCTGTTTTTCTTCCTGTTGTTGATTTTGTTGTGGCTTTTCACTTGGGGCAACTTATAGTGATTGTGTAGTAGAGACTGACATGTCCAGATGTGAGGATACGGTGCAGTATACATCTATACTTCTGAATCAAAGATGGAATTCCAATAAGACTGTTGGGTATATCTTGACAATGGGATGCTGGACTCTCTGTCATTGTCCATGCCTGTAATGATGGACTGTTTATGAGGAACTATGCTGTTGTAATGAAATGGGAGAACTCAGTGTGTGTGTGTAGGGGGGCTGGGATTTAGGAAAGGGATAGGCTGAATCTCAGGGCCTATGTAGTGGTATCTAATAATAATAATAATAATAATAATAATAATATCATCACAGAAAAAATACTTGACCTTTAAAAAAGGAAATTATCAAACTTCAATGAAAGAAATTATTAAGGATACAAAAATTTGAAAGCTATTCCTTGCTCATGAATCATAAGAATAAATCTCATTAAGACATCTATACTTCAAATAATCTACAGATTACATATAATCCCTATCAAAATACCAATGCCATTGTTTACAGAATTAGAAGGCCACCCTAAATTCAACTGAAATTGCAAAACAATCCTGAAATAGAAAAATCAAGCTGGAAGCACCACAATGCCTGACCTCAAAGAATACTACAAAGCTGTAGTAATTTCCACAGGATGGTACTGGTGTAAAAACTGATACACAGATAAGTGGAACAGAATCAGTATCCCAGAAATTAATCCACATACCTTCATCCAATTTATTTTCGATGCAAGTGCTTAGGTCACACAGTATAGTCAGGATAATCTCCGTTATAAATGGTGTTGGGTAAAAATCAATCAATCCTTTATCTATCTGTCCATCCATTCATCCATCCATCCACATGTAGAAGAACGATATTATATACATAACTCTTACCATAAACATAAGATCATTAAGCATACAGTGAGACCTAAACAATTTAAGACTATGAAGATGTTGAAATAAAACAGGGGAAACATACGAAGACATTGTCTTAGGAGACAAGTTCTTGGAAAAGACCCCCAAAGCACAGGCAACAAAAGCAAAACTAAGTAAGTGGGACTATATCAAACACAGAAGCTTCTGTATAGCAAGGGAACAATCAATGAATGAAGAAACATTCGACAGAATGGGAAAAAGCATTTGCACATTACCTATATTAAAAAGATTCATATTCTGAGTATAGTAGCAACTTAAAGACCTCAACACCATAAAATCTACGAATATAGTTGAGAAATGGGCAAAGTATTTTAATAGAAAATAAAAGCTCCCAAATGAAGAAATACAAATGGTCAACAAATATATGAACAAATGCTCACATCACTAGCCATCAGGGAAATGCAAATAAAAAACACAATGAGAAAATACCCTTACCCAATCAGAATGGCCAAAATTAAACAGACAGAGAGTAACAAATGCTGGTGACAATGTGGAGAAATGACAACTTTTACACACAGTTAATGGGAATGTAAAGTAGTTCAGCCACTGTGGAAAACAGTGTGGAGTTTTCTTAAAAACTATACACAGACCTGCCATATGATCCAGCAATCCCACTATTGGATAGAAACCCAAAGGACTAAAACACAATGAACCAAGGAGATGCCTGCACTACCATGTTTCTATAACAGCCAAAATGTGGAGTCAACCAAACTGTCTATCATCAGATGGATGGATAAAGAAAATATGACATTTTATTTTTATAAAATGGAATATTATTCAGTATTGCTGTAAGTGCATTTTGGACAACTTTATTTTATACCTAAGTCAAACCAATGTTTCAGAATGCTATACTACCACAGCTTTAATTATCTGATTACTTAAAATGTTAGTATATAAGAGTGAAATGGTCATTCTTCCATCAATGATTGGGTATGGCTACTGTCTTCATTTCCATTAAACTAGGGTATTTTAACTTTTTAAAATTCTTATTTGATAAAGTACTAAGTCTTTTTTTTACTTCAGTGTAAACTTAAACTATATTTTCTCAAATGCCAAAGGAAATAAAAAAGGGTAGCAGGGAGAGAGGAAGAAAGCTATAAAAGCAATATCATTATATTCTTGAAACAGAATCTATTAATCATATTGAATTTATCCAAGAAGCTTTTATGTTTTCTTTTTCATTTTTTCATCCATACATTAGTTACTCAGTAGCATGTTGTTTAACTCCATGACGCTGTAAATTTTTTGCTTTAACTTCATCCCTGTTGTTGACTTTGCTTTATGATTTCTCATTTAAGGGAACATATAGTGAATGTGTTAGAGACTATCATGTTCAGACGTGAAGATGCAATGCAGTATGCATCTGTACTTCCAAATCAAAGATGTCCTCCCAATGAAACTGTTGGATATATCTTGGCAATAGGATGCTGTACTGTCTGATATTATCTGTACCAGCAATGTCAGGATACACTTAAATAACAGATTGATGAACTTATGACTACTTATGAAGGACTATCTTATTGTAATATTATGGGGAAAATCAGGCCAGGAGTAGGAATGTGGGGAGGGTGGTTGGGAAATCCCAGACCATATGAAATTGTACCACAAAATTCAAAATAAAAAAAAATAATAGGGCCCGGCGGCATGGCCTGGCAGCTAAAGTCCTCGCCTTGAACGCCCCAGGATCCCATATGGGCACCGGTTCTAATCCTGGCAGCTCCACTTCCCATCCAGCTCCCTGCTTGTGGCCTGGGAAAGCAGTGGAGAACGGCCCAGAGCTCTGGGACCCTGCACCCACATCGGAGACCTGGAGGAGGTTCCTGGTTCCCGGCTTCGGATCGGCGCGCACCAGCCCGTTGCGGCTCACTTGGGGAGTGAATCATTGGACAGAAGATATTCCTCTCTGTCTCTCCTCCTCTCCGTATATCTGACTTTGTAATAAAAATAATAAATCTTTCAAAAAAATAATAAAAACCTAATTAAAATTAACTAAATAAATTTCTTTAAAATTTTAGAGCAATCTCTTCTTACATGATTTCAATGGTTCCATTCAGGCTGCTAAGGGCTATTATTCATAGCATTCTCTTTATTCTTCTTATACTTTACATGGAGAATGATATTTAGATCCCTTTCTCTTTCCTTAATCTGAATGGACATTCCTAGAGATGTATTAGAGGATGGTTGGAACTGCAATGATCAGGTAGTATAAGGATGAGTGCTCAGAGCCTAGCAGAGAGATAGTCTGAGGGAAGCAAAGATGGCCGAGTTTTTAAGTAGAAAAATGCTTGTTCTTGAATGCCAAGTGTTTCGATTGGTGGGGAGTTACTTCAGAAGCCAAGGGCCTCAGTGAGATATTGTCTTTCAGTAACACTTCCTTTCTCCTTGCCTTGAAACCTAAAAGTAGAGGAAAGCTACATTGCAAGGTAACAGTTATATTAATTCAGATGGGAA